>NC_133618.1:136089126-136291626 GCF_048593235.1 Sminthopsis crassicaudata | reverse complement strand
TTGGCCCTGTATTCTAATAGGCCATATCTTTATCAGGGAAATGTTTTTTCTTCTGAAGTTAAAACTTCTCATGGAGGGACCCCTGGCTCAAAGACAGAAGAATGGTTTGAGCTGAGGAGTGGGAAGCAGCTGCCTAAGGGAGACAGGAGTACTGTCTAGCCTCCGGCCAGGAGCTAGAGACCTGGGCAGTAGCCACATTGGATAGACCTTTCACCCACTCGGTGGGACAAACTCGGTCCCAGGCAGCTGACTTGGGTGCCCAGCGCCCTCTACAAGCCGCAGTGGGTGAGGGCTGAGGGTGGGGGCCGGATGCTCAGTTTGGGTTGGGTGGGGGGCGATTGACGGGGAGGCCGTGGGCTACGCTGTTGGCGCATACCTTGCAGACCTGCTATGGGATCTCGGCCAGGAGCCCAGAAGCTAGAATTGTAGAGGCTTGGTGTTTGGACTCCAGAGGAAATCCCCCCAACCTCTCCTCTCCCCAGCTTTGGGGAGAGGGAGCAGCAGATCATGGAATCCAACCTACAAGGGACCTTCCTGCTGAACAACACGCCGCTAGCCCAGTTCTCTGAGATGAAGGCACCTATGTGCCAGTATTCAGTGCAGAATTCTTTCTACAAGCTCAGCCCCCCGGGGCTGGGTACCCAGCTGGCTGCCGGGACCCCCCATGGGATTACAGATATCCTCAGCAGGCCAGTGGCAACTCCAAACAGCAGCCTGCTCTCAGGCTATCCCCATGTGGCTGGTTTTGGTGGACTCGGTTCCCAGGGTGTCTACTACGGTCCCCAGGTGGGGAATTTTTCCAAGTCCGGGAATGAGTATCCATCTAGAAGCAGAAATTGCTGGGCAGACCCTGGGCAGGATTGGAGAGGACGACAGTGCAATAATAGTGAGTACTTGATTTGCTTTCCCCACCCAGCCTCTCCAGGGAATAGGACTGGGCTCCTGAATGGGGAGGGAGGAAGACCTAACAAAAAGGGAAACTTCTGGACTACAGACATAGTCAAGTGGGCTGCCATTTAATGAATGTATATAAGGAAATTCTTGAACCCTTAGCTCTGCTCTTCTTCAGCCTTTTTCCCTTAATTCCTCTACAACATGTATTTATTCACATACCACTTAAATTACTTTGTCTCTTGGAGTCCTAGTGTCTGGTGAGCTTAGGCTCTCACTTGGCAAGATCTTCTAGGGCCATACTCGAGGAACTTATCACTTCAGTTCTATTCCAGGTCAGCCTTTCTTCATCTTCCACCATCTACATCCTGCATCCGGATAGCCATTTTTGTCTCCAGCATGTGGCCAGTACTCGATCCCCTCAGAAGAGATTACCCCACTGGAGTCTTCCTGTCACTTAAGTTTCCATACTATCATGCCTCCACTTCCTAAGCGTTCCCTGTCTCTCTGACTTAATGAAAATGGGAAATGTTTTTTCCTACCATCTACTGAAATATAATTATGAATGAAGAGGTAGCCCCAAGTCTGAAGCAGCAGGGGAGCCAGAGCCCAGAGTCATGGGCATGCCTTTGACCTGAGGGCAGGTTTTCCTTGGGCTCAGAGTCAGTTCCGATCACAGTAAAAAGCCCCTTCATTAAAGCCTGTGGCTAAACCATCTGGAAGAGGTTGAGGACAAGGAGAGAGGGCAGGGCCTTTCTGAGAGTAAGTCTGTGACCCATGGCACTATATCCGGATCAGGGAAAGGAAGGGAAAGGAGGATGCAATATCAGCCAGTTGGAATTCCAGGACTCCTCCCATTTCCTGTCTGCCCTCAGTCACAACTACTTCAGTTCTAGTAGAGCCAGCTTATGGTCAGAAATTTACTCAGATACTCATGGAAAGACCTCTTTGTTCTTTAGGTTCACGTCTAGTCTGGGCCCCTGAATCCAAAGCAACAGACAGCATTAAGTTTCTCAGTTCTCTCTGTCCCTGTCTCTCTCTCTCTGCCCTGTCTCTGTCTCTGTCTCTGTCTCTGTCTCTGTCTCTCTCTCTGTCTCTCTGTCTCTCTCTCTGTCTCTGTCTCTCTCTCTCTCTCTCTGTCTCTGTGTCTGTCTCTGTCTCTCTCTCTCTCTGTCTCTCTGTCTCTCTCTCTCTGTCTCTGTCTCTCTCTCTCTCTCTGTCTCTGTCTCTCTCTGTCTCTCTGTCTCTCTCTCTCTGTCTCTCTCTCTCTCTCTCTCTCTGTCTCTCTCTGTCTCTCTCTCTGTCTCTCTGTCTCTGTCTCTCTGTCTCTTTGTCTCTCTCTGTCTCTCTGTCTCTGTCTCTCTCTCTCTCTCTCTCTCTCTCTCTCTCTCCCCCCACCTTTCACTTTCTCCCTTGCTTCCCTATTTAGAGCAAGTCTTTTCCAGATCTCAATCCCCACACTTGAACTATGGCAGGATCAGGATCCTCTTGCATTTTATCAAACCTCTCTTCCTCCACTCACTGCTGGGCCAGCTTTAATCCCAAATGTTCCACTATCCTGGAAGGGAGGCATCAAGAGTCTCCATTGAGGAATTAAGGCAAAGAAAGAGTGAAGTGGGCACAAAATTGGATAGCTGCTTCCTTGGCTCAATATAAATCCTACAGAGTTTTCAGTCTATCCCTACGAGAAACATTCAGGGTCAGGCCAGCCTGGTCAGTGAGCCCCAGCAAGCCCCTTCAGAAAAAAATTCAATAGAATCTCTCCAGCTTTTCCTGATTTAGATTTCCCAGACTGGCCCCAATCAACAAGTTGTAGACATGGATCTTCCGTGTGTTTATGATAAGGAGACTCTTTATTGTTGGTCACTTCTCTCAATTTTTGATGGATTTGGGATATGAGAATCCACTGTTCTATGGCCTAGAAATGATGACATGATGCTATGTCAATCCCCATCCCCATAACCAAGCCTGCCATGTTATCATGAAGAGAGCTCTGATCAGGAAGCTCTTGGTACTAGCTTGGTCCTCTGCATATGATAGGAAATGCTGCCCCAAGGAAGGGCACGCTCTGTCAAGAGTGGGGCTTAAAAGGAGGGCTCTATGTTGCATTATCTCTTTGGGAGAGGGCATTGTTTATGGGGTATTGATGTCTTCCTTGAGAGAAATCTTTTGGGAGATTTAGCATCTCAAAGATAGTTTAGATTTGAATCAATAATTGTTACCAATAATTGTTACCTGGGACTGCAGTCCATACTCAGTTATTTCCTTCTTTCTCCCTCCTGCTAGCCCAGACCCTTGAGTGACAGCATCCACAAAAAAAGCATACGAGGCCCACTTTCACAGGACATCAGATATTTGCCCTGGAGAAAACCTTGAGCAGACCAAGTACTTGCAGGCAGAGAGAGCACGCCTGGCTTACTCCCTGGGATGACAGAGTCCCAAGTGAAGGTGAGTTGTTACCCACCTGCTGTGCCTCAGGTTTGAACTCCAAAGGTTCTGGTGATAATGAGACATTACTGTAGGTAGAAAAGTTGGATGGTAGACGGTCCTGAGGTCTCCTGCCCTGGCTTTTAGTTCTAATAAGGTCATGGATTTTAGATCTAGAAGGGAGCTTAGAAATTATTTAGACATCCTTCTCCTCCTCTTTTAGAAATAAGGAAAATAGGTTTTGCAAGGGTGAATGTTGAAAACTATCTTTGCATATATTTTGAAAATAAAAAGCTATCCTTAAAAAAATAAATAAGGAAAATAAGAATTAGCAGATGTCAGCAGCTTGCTTGGAGTCACACAGGTTATAAACAGCAGATCAGGAAGGTAAGGATTTGAATCCTAGACACACACTCACTCTCTAGACTCCTGGAGAAAGAAAAAAATCTTAGATATAGAATTAAGGTAAAGAAAAAAGAAAGTAGACAGAACGCTGGTCACCTATTTGCTTTACTTAATATTTAAATCTTGCAGGCATCACATTTCTTGAACTTAACATACTCCTTATCTGTTCAGGTCCAAGCCCAAATGAACCCAGAAATCTCAAGATGCTCCATGTAGTGCTCTAGAGGGCATCTTTCCTTAGGAGTCAATAGACAGAGATTCTAGTCCCATCTATTCCATTGTGGATAAATTCCCTCATCCATAAAATGGAGATAACTACAACATCTCACATTTATTTAATTAGTATTTAAACACTTAAAGGTCAATAATCAATGATTATCTCATTTAATCTTCAGAACAATTCTGTGAGACCAGTGCCATTATAATCCTCAATTTACTGATGAGAGTATGCTGATAATACTTGGACTATACATGTCCCTGGCTCTATTGTGAGAAACATTTTATAAACAACTAAGAGGTATATGAAATATAAGCTATTAATATATGTACTGCTGACCTCAAAGAGGCTTGTGAGTCTACAAAGATATCTGAAAAGTATATAGGCAAATCAATGAGTGAATTATTATTTTTCATGGACACCATCTACCAATAATGTAATCGTGGCTGACACTTGCAGAACACCTGAGAGTTTATAAAATGTTTTTACAGATCCCTGTGAGATTAGGTAGGAGAGGTATTATTAGATTTATTCTACAGATTAGGAGACTGAGTCTAAGAGCTGAATCTTTAAGGGATTAACCCAGGATCTGCCAGATACTAGAGCCAAGATTCAAACTGAAGTCTTTTGAATCTGATTCTGCTCCTTTTCCCAATACAGCTCAGTTCCTGCCTTATTCTTTACTGTCTGATTATGCAGTATTTTCAGAAAAACAAAGTTGGAAGTATTCTTAGATCTTTATGAAGCAAAAAATTGTAAAGTCATCCTTAAATGCATCCTACTCTTCTTATATCAAAGTGCTACAAGATATGAAATACTCATTTGACATTTTGACATCTCCGTGTAATCCTTCCTTTCCATATTAATCAAATAGCATTTATTAAGTACCTAGTAGATGCCAGGCATTGTGCTAAGCTTCTCATAATCACCAGCCTAAAATAACCAAACTTGGTATAACTGAACTGGCAGTCCCTGTGTCCTTTGGGCCCCAGCTCTTCATAGCTTACCCAGCTCTAATTGCTGAGTTTCAGGAAGAATATGACCCTTTTCTTGGCAGAAGAGGTACCTAATAGAAAGGGACAAGATGGTAAAGTGAATGGCAGGCAGAAGAACTGGATTTAGTTTTTGTTTTATCTCTAATCAAACAATCAGTCAACAAGTATTTAGCCAATCTTTATTGCCAGGCACTGTCCTAGGTTCTGGAAGTATAAATACAATGAGCGAAGCAGTGGCTCCTCCAAAGAGTTTACGTGCTAATCTGGAAATCATGGAAATATAAGTATATAAATGGAATAAAGGCCAATACTAGGTGAGTAACTTTGGAAGTTAGGCTAGACAACCTTTAGGTTAACTTACAATTCCAACATTTTGTGAATTTAAATTAAAGGGGGAAAAGACCAGTTTCTCCAACAAAAACTTTAGCAGTGCTTAGGAAGAGAAGGAAGCTGACGTCAAACTGAAAATAGGTGGCCATAAGGAATGGATTCCCCTTCACTGGATTACTTGTTAGGTGTGTCTTTGAGGAGACTTCTGATCTGGTATGAGTTGAACTGGATGACCTCTAAAGTCACTTCCAGCTCAAAGCTTCTGTGATTATCTTAAGTATGAAGCTAAAGGACAGGAACAGCTATGAATTTAAGAGAAAAGTCCTCCTCTGGAGGGCCAGTAAGCTGAATTTAACATCTATTGTGCCCATGTTGACATGAGGGTATTATGCTATTCCCCATGCCCATGCTTGCCATAGGAGCATGAGGGGAACCCTGATCAAGAAGCTCTTGGTCCCAGTCTGAGAAGGATAAGAAATGCTTCCCACGGAAAGGGCACACCCTGACAAGTGTGGGGCTTTAGAGGGGAATCTGTTTGTCTTTCTGTGTGTATCTTGTATCATCCCTCCCCACTTAATACATCTCCAACTGTAGGTGTGGTTCCAGAACCGAAGGACCAAATGGCGAAAGAAAAGTGCCCTGGAGCCGTCATCTTCCACCACAAGGTCCACGGGAGGCGGAAGCGGAGGCGGTGACCGAACAGCTTCAGAAAACGAAGATGATGAATACAACAAGCCCTTAGATCCCGACTCAGACGATGAGAAGATCCGCCTGCTGCTGCGCAAGCACCGGGCAGCCTTCTCTGTCCTCAGCCTGGGCGCTCATAATGTCTGAGGCCGCTTCCTGGCCGCTATCTCAACCTCCCCTACCCAGTGCCCATCATCCCCATGAGTCTGTTATGAGATCTCCCCGTTCCCCACACACACACACCAAAAAAAATCCAAACCTTCCTCCCCTGCCCCTTAACATACCTATATTCATGCATACACGCACACATGCGTCCCAAAGAACCCCCCTGAACTGTCTACCAAAAATCCATTCGTTTAAAAATACATCAGTCTTGTTTCAGCTGGAGATGGACCTGATAATTCAAGCTTGATATCTCATTAGGACAAGTCAGATAATAGACAGAGCTTTGAAAGCTGATGAAGAGAGGGGCCTGCGGGAGGGTCTGAATTTTTTCTTGGTTTAAACCCAATAGCAATTCCATCATTTTGTCCTTCCTTTTTCTTCACCCCACTCCCACCTCCCATTCTGTTGAAGGGAAAATGTGAAGATTCATGGAGATGGGTGAGTATAAATGAGTTTTGACCCCGAAGGAGAGAAGGGCTAGGAGGAATAAAGCATGAGGGAGAAAAAAGAGAGAGAAAGAAGAAAAGGGAGAAAGAAGGAAAACAAAATGAATCATTGAAACCTTTCACAACCCCTTGATTTTAATTTCTTAGACATGTCCCAGAAGAGTGAGGTCTTTTTCCACTCTGATTTATAAGCAAGGATGCTCAGCAGGGTTGGGGATGTATCAGAAAATGGACAGGTTGTGATCATGCTAAAAACAGAATGAGCTTTTATGCATATACTTTGTTCACCTTTCTCATCCAGAGTTAGTCTTGAAGAGGAGAGACAACAATATCATATAGCTATTAGGGATGTTTTACACTAGGTGTCTAACCCAGGCACTTTCTAAAAGGATTAAGGGAAAAGAGAAGGTTCACAGCTGCAAAGTGAATAGGGTTGAAAATCTAAATTGAAAAGTCATACATATCACCAAGCAGAAGTCCCATGGGATCTTTCCTCCCTCCCCTTTCTGCTCATATCTCTGACCCATTTGGTCATCAAACTTCACAATTTTGCAGAGGTGGACAGAATTTAGGGTGAGGGCCATGGCAGGTGGTATGGGGTCAAGGGTAGGAGGAATGAGGGGAAGAAATCCTAAGCATTATGCCCATTGGGACTTCTTCACTCCACACCTGGACTTCCCTGGGGTACAAAAAACCCAGGAAAGAAAGCTGTGGAAGTGCAGAGCTCTCCTCTGATTGAGTACTTCTTACTAGGCAATTCAGAACAAAGTAGGAAAGGGAAAGCAGGCTCCACATTAGCTTCTCCTGCCTTCCTCCAGGTTATCCTGGGCAGGGGAATGGGGACTGTAGCTGTGAGGAGAAGGCTGATGGATTCAGGGCACTTGCTTTTTTCTGTGTGGTCCCAGTGCCTACAACTGTGAGATTCAGGAGACCACTGAAAACAAGGGATTATTTTTAATTTAATTGAATCTTGTGCCACAGCAGAGCAAAGGAGATCGAGAAGTGAGGCAGCAGCCTCAGAAGCCCCTTGGGGTGGGAAGGAGAATGGAGCTGGGGCAGAAATAAAACAGGAAGCTGCCCTGGAAAAGAGGAATGTTGCACTTACTGATCTCCTCTATGGTTCTGAAGAAAATCGAATAAAAACAAATCTCAGCATATTTTCCATGACTCATGTGTTTCTGTGAAAGACAGGATTCTTCTCCACAGTAGAAAATTAGCTCTGTTTATTGCACATCTCCTTCTCACTTGTCAAGGTTCCCTTGCTTCAAGATAAACTTGCTTCCTAAGCAAGTGAGCTAACTATTGAGATCCCTCTCCATCAGGAAGTATGGATGGTTTTATACACACAAGCGTGAGCATACGTACATATGAATGTATGTATGTATGTATACACATATACATAAATATGGAAAGTTTTTTCAAAATGATTTATAAACATTAAGTCATTTTAATTATCACAATAGTGGAGGAAACTGAGGTAAGCAAAGGTTTATTTGACTTGCCCAGAAACTAAGAGTAAGTGTCTAAAGCTATACTTGAACTCAGCTCTTCCTGATTATAGGTCAAGCATTCTTAATTTCTATACCATCTAGTTGCTTTTTACTGAAGCAGAGAAAAACGGAAGGATGACATTTCACAAGATCTAAGAAGAGACATTTTTATGCAGGCAGAGGGCAAAAGGAATTTTTAAATGTCCAATCCAATCCAGTCTACAGCTATCCCTTCCACATTGTGACTTTCCCCATCACAGTTTCAATATATCATAGGTCTGCATAAGAAATTAAATAGTAATTGTTAGGAAATTTTGCAAAGACTAAAGGCAACATGCAAAGACCAGCAGTTGACACAGAAAAAGTTTAGAAACATAGAACTGCATGAAAATATATGTATATTATTGTATACATTTTTTTTTCAATTTCACAATAGGGTGCCCTAAGCACCTTATAAAAGAAAAGAAAAAAAAATCAGACTCCTTCTCTGGTACGAAGGAAGGACCAAAAATTTTATGTGAATTTTTTAGCTCACAGGAGCACTGACTATGCTCCTAATCCCATTATTGTGGAGGGAATAATTGTAGCAAGCATTTTTATTAAGTATTTACTTACTTCATGCCAGAATTTCTACTAGACAAAAGAAATACCAAGATAATAACCATAAATCAGTCCATTGACTATACAATTATAAACAAATATGCATGTCTATGATATTATGAGAATAGAAAATTAATGGAAGCAGGAAAGAACTTCTGAGGATATGATATATGAAATATTACCTGAACGAAGATGGGACTTCAAAGAGATGGGGGCTAGATGCCAAATTCAGGAACCAATGGTCAGGTCAATTTTTCTGGAACAGAGAGAGTGGGAAGGAAATAATATGCAGTAAATTTAGATTATGGAATTATGAAAGATTTAATTGCCAACCTAAGAAATTTTATTTTGTCTCAGAGGTAATAAACTTCCACTAAGAGTCTTGAGAAGGAGGGCAGAATAATCAGACATATTTTAGGGAAATTACTTTGGATGCTACGTAGAGGATAGTTTGAAAAGGAAAGAACTGGGAAACCATAAATCCAATTAGGACTCTATCCAGCCAAGAGATGATGAGAACCTTAATTATGATGATAACAAGAGCAAATGGAGATAAAAGGGCAGATAAAATATGTTGTAGAAATAGAATTGACAAGATGTGGCAAATAATTGGATTATGAGGAGAGGGTGAGACGGAGAAGAAACATTCCAAGGTTGTGAGCTTGGGTGATGAGAAGGATAGTACTGCCCTCAAGAGACAAAGAGAGAAATCTGAGGGAAAGTTGAGATTAAGGAGACATGGTTTGAACAGGCTGAGTTTAGGAGTGGGAGAAATACACAAGCAGAACATTTATAGTTTCTTCAAACTACATGATTAAAGGTCTGATTTAGCCACAGTCCTAAAAATTCAAACAAGTACCTTTGACAAATTCCTGGTAAGGAATCTAGAGTCAGGGGGATCAAGTAAGAGAGGCAATAGCAAAGGCAATAAACTTGGAATCAGAGAGATTTGGATTTAAATACTGGTTCTGCTATTTACCAGATGATTAAGGGTCATTCAGTTCCCTTCCCTAATCCTCAGTTTTCTCATCTATAAGATGGGAATAGCATTACCTATCTTTACTAAAGTTCTCCTCTTTCCTTAATGGCTATGTCATGGCAACCCAAACTTGGGTAGGTCCTACCATGCTGGGAAGCTTCCCAATGCTTGACCAGCAACAACTAAGAATCATCAAAGGAGCAGTATAGTTAAGTTCAATGAGATTCATAATCACCAAAGCAAAGAGTTACTGCCATAGCAGTTTTCAAAAGTGATTATCCACCCAGACACACAAGGGTCTCGACCTGCATCAGTTGAGAGAATATAAATGCTCCCAAAATCATGGATCCTGGCAGTCTCAAACTGATATTCTCAGATCAAGTCCCTGCCCATCCTCACCTCCCATTCAAAAATTTTTTATGGCTTCCTAGAACGTCTAGGATAAAATATAAAAGCCCCAGCCTCCCATTTTTATACCTTAACTCTTTATTTCTCAGTCATTTCAATCAAGTCTAAATTTTCATGGGTAAGTTGAGGTTTTCTTGGCAGAGATACTGGAGTGGTTTGCCATTTCATTCTCCTGTTCATTTTACAGATGAGAAAACAGAGGCACACAGGATCACACAGATAAAAATTGTTTAAGGCCAGATTTGAATTCAGGAAGATGAGTCTTCCTGATTCTAGTCCTGGCCTTTATCCCACTGGGCCACCTAGTTTCCCCCCCAGCTCCTACTTACCTTCACAATCTGTTTTTACATCCCTCCTCATCATTATACTCTCCATTCCAATTAAACTGCCTTGTTCTCTCATCCATTGTATTTCTCACTTCTGCAGTCCTCTGTTTCTGAAATGGACTCTCTCCTTTCCTCCCTCAACTTCATAGACTCCCTAGCCTCAGTGATATCCCAAGGTGATGTGTAGTGGCCACTGAACATGTTATAGTTTCTTGGAGCCACAGACGAGAGGTGGACAGTCAAAGATGGATGAGCAGCACTGAAAGGGCTTGGCCAGCCCTTGCACCAGCCGTGCTAGTTCGCCCTGAACCCTTAATAAATGCTTGTTGGCTTAAGGTGATGATTTGAATTAAAGAATCTGAAATGAGATTTTATTACCTATAGCATCTACTTAATGGAACTGTGAGAAAATGATTTATAAATTTTAATGTGCCATATGTGATTTACTATTGTTGTTTTTATTGGAATATCAGAGTTAGGAAGAACCAATCCAATCTAATCCTGAGCATGTGCCTCTTTATAACTCAAAAGTGATCATCTATTGGTTTTTCTTGAGCAGCCTGATATTTCTGGAGATATGTATAGAAGATCTGCACATGTTTAACATAGATTGGATTACTTTTTGCTTAGGGGAGGGGGAAGGGGGAAAGAAGGAGAAAAATTTAGAACACAAGATTTTTGTAAGGGTGAATGTTGAAAATCATCCATGCATATATTGGCTGTGGTAATTGGAGTTAAATGACTTCCCTAAGGTCACACAACTAGTAAATGTTGAGTGTCTGAGGTCAGATTTGAACTCAGGTCCTCCTGACTTGAAGGCTGGTACTCTATCCACTGTACCATCTAACTGCCCCATGTATATATTTTGAAAATTAAAAGCTTTAATTTTAAAAAGTAGCCATCTATTTAGAGACCTACAAGGATGGGGAAGTCATTCTCAGGGGGTGGCAAAACTTTTTGCTTTTGGACAAGCTATAATTGTAAAGCAATGTCTCTCCTTTTAACAAGTCAAAAATCTGTCCTTTGTCTCTCCTACTCACTGGTTCTAATTAGGACCAAGCAAACCAGTCCGGCCATTCTTCTGTATACTCGCCCTGGAGTCAGGAGGATCTGAGTTCAAACATGACCTCAGACATTTAACACTTACTAGCTGTGTGACTTAACCCCAATTGCCTCACCAAAATATATATACATACACACACACACACACACACACATACACACATACATACACATCTGTCTGGAATGTTTTAGAGAACATTCATTCTAATTCTGACTTTCTATGATTCTATGAAAAATGTTTCCAATTTTCAAATGTTTAAAATTTTAAAATTTTGGCACATCCCATGATAAAGTCACACATGTGGAATGCTAGATAAATGAAGGACTATTGGGTACATGTGCTGCTGGCTAACTTACCAGACTCAAGTTATGTAATCTTTGTGAAGGGAGCTACAGGAAGCTGAGGGAGATCTTGGGAATGAGGCCAAGGTCACTGACTCACCTTGGAAATACAGCACTAATAATGGGACTTTGGGCCCCAAAGAGGCTGGAATTCAGTTCAACAAGCATTTGCTCAGGGCTTACAATGCACAAGGTCTTTAGGCAGGATACTAAATACAAAGACAAAATTGAAAAGGTCTGTCTGTTGCATCAGAGTATTACCCAGTAGAGCTAGTAGTACTTGCCTAATGGGCAATAAAATGGGAGGAAGAGTAGAGCAATCCAATTAATGAAAAAAATTTATCTAATTGGGAGGTTACTTTTTTTAAAATAAAGCTTTTTATTTCAAAACACATGCATGGATAATTTTTCAATGTTGATCCTTGCAAAACCTTCTGTTCCAAATTCCCCCCCTTCCCCCTACCTCATCCCCTCAATGGAAAGTAATCCAATATATGTTAAACATGGTAAAAATATATGTTAAATCCAATGTATGTATTTATACAACTACCTTGCTGCACAAGAAAAATCAGATCAAAAAGGAAAAAATGAGAAAGAAAACAAAATGTAAGCAAACAAGAAAAAGAATGAAAATGCTATGTTGTGGTCTACACTTAGTTCCCACAGTCCTCTCTCTGGGTGTAAATGTCTCTCTTCATCACAAGATGATTGGAACTGGCCTCAATCATCTCATTGTTGGAAAAAAGCCACGTCCATCAGAATTAATCATCATATAGTATTGTTATTGAAGTATACAATGATCTCCTGTTCCTACTCATTTCACTCAGCATCAGTTCATGTAAGTCTCTCCAGGCCTCTCTAAAATCATCCTGCTGGTCATTTCTTACAGAACAATAATATTCCATAACATTCATATACCACAATTTATTCAGCCGTTCTCCAATTGATGGACATCCATTCAACTTCCAGTTTCTGGCTACTACAAGAGGGCTGCCACAAACATTCTTGCACATACGGGTCCCTTTTCTTCCTTTAAGATCTCTTTGGAATATAAGCCCAGTAGAAACACTGCTGTGTCAAAGGGAATGCACAGTTTGATAGCCCTTTGGGCATAGTTCCAAATTGCTCTCCAGAATAGTTGGATCAGTTCACAATTCCCCAACAATGTATCAGTGTCCCAGTTTTCCCACATCCCCTCCATAATTTGTATGTTACTTAAAGAAACAGTTTTTTATCGATCCATTCCAAACTAAGCTATGAAAACAATAATGTTTTGCATTCCCATAGTACAATTTATAATGTGATTTCACATACAGTAAGATGGAAGGCAATGTGGCCTAGTGGAGAGAACACTGGATTTGTAGTCCAGGGAGACCCAGACTTAGACACTGCCTCTGACATTTTCTAACTATGAACTAAGAGCAGATCACTAAATCCCCCAGTGATTCAGGCAACTACCTGGAGGGGCCAAAATCTGTCATTGTAGAGGAAGTTCCCCACATTGTCACATAAGATAGTTAACATTATAGTGTTATATATCATTATTATTCTATAACTATAACCATACATAGAAATGGTGGATTCAGGGTACAGAATGAGGCATTTGTTTTTATATACAGCAATCGAGAACATTTGATTTGTTTGACTATGCATATTTATTATTATATTATTATTATTTTAATAATAGTTTTTTATTTTCAAAATACATGCAAAGATAGTTTTCAACATTCACCCTTGCAAAACCTTGGGTTCCAAATTTTTCTCCTTCCTTCCCCTCTTTCCTATTTAGCAAGTAATCCATTACAAGTTAAACATGTACAGTTCTTCTAAGCATATTTCCACATTTATCATTATACATATTTATTGTAAGATATTTGTCTTTCTTTTCTTTTTTTCCCCAATAAGGTAGGGATGGAAAGAAAATCAATTTCTGTTAATTTTTTTTTAAATACAAGAGTTTGTAACAGATACACTATGTTACATATTCATTTCCAGAGGTTACAATGTGTACTAGTTTTATTCAACTGTTTGATCTCGTCACAAAGCATGAAGTAGGAGTCCTCTGCAAATGTAATATAAAAACAAAATGCAATTGATAAAACTTTAAACAATTAAAAAATTTTAAAAACCAATGATAACTGAAATATTTGTAGTGCCTGGGATCTCATTTGATCCTCCCAGTAACCTGAGTTATGGTACTGTGATTACTTCCATTTTTCAGAAGAGGAAACTGAGGTGCAATGTGGTCAAGCAATTCACTTAGTATTACATGGAAAATAATTATCAGAATTTGAATTTGAACACAGGTCCTCCTGACTCCATGTCCTACAGCTTTCTATTGGACTATGTCCTTTTTCTATAATATCTCCTTAGATCCTTAACAACCCTGGGAGGATGGCAAAGCAGGGATGATTTATGATCCTTATTTTACAGATGAGGAAACCGGGCCAAAGAGAGGTAAAGTGGATACCAGTAAGTGTCAATGTTCACACCAGCCCTAAGGCCTCCTTTCCCCAGTTCAGGATCCTTTCTATGATACCTCCATTCCAACAGAACTACATGGGATCATAATTTATTTTTAAAAATCATTGTTTTCCAATGGTTAGTGAGCTACTAGAAAAACAAAACAACAACAACAAAAAAAAACTTGCTCTGTTAATACAAACCAGAGACTATTCTTCAATTTACTGCCTTAGAGAATTACCTGGGGACATTAAGTGAATTGCCTAAGATTACATGGCAATTTTGTGTTCAGAGACAGAGATATGAGAATGGTTCTCTTCTATCTACTATATCAAGTTTTCTTGCTTATTATTAATACTAATAATAGTTAGCATTTTATTTTTTATGCAAGTATTTGCATTCTTTCTTTTTTCTTTTCTTTATTTATTCTAAACATAAATCCTAAATACTAAAAGAAAAAAAAAATGTCATGCGCACAGAAGAACATGAGAGGATTCAAAATACAAAGCAATAAATTTCCATTTCAGGATTATGTGAAAACTGGCCATCTCTTCTTTGCTTCCTTGTAGGTTTTCTTTTGTTCTCTGCTGTTAATTTTTTACTTCATTCTTTTCCCTCCCTTTTTCCCCTAAGAAGGCTCCAATTAAGCATGAATATATGTGTGTATACATATATATGTATATAAAAACACACATATATATACATATATACACATACACACATACATAATAGCTAGCATTTTATATTGTATTTTAACATTTGAAAAGTTCTTTAGGGGGCAGCTAGGTGGCTCAGTGGATAGAGCACCAGCCTTGAATTCAGGAGGACCCGAGTTCAAATCTGGTCTCAGACACTTAACACTTCCTAGTGTGTGACCCTGGGCAAGTCACTTAACCCCAGCCTCAGGAAAAAGAAAAAAAAAAAAGTTCTTTATAAAAAAGCATAGTTTCATTTGATCTTTAGATCCTTAGAAATAGATACTATTGTTAACTCCATTTACAAATGAAGACCCTTGCCAAAGGTTAAATGATTTGCCCAGGGTCACACAGCTAATAAATGTCTGTGGCAGCTTTGGAACTATAGTCTTTCTGACTATAGATCCAGCCTCTTTCCACTGACACCATCTTATCTGCTTCTATGTATTAAAGATATGAAGTCTTTGTGTTGGGAAAAAAGGCTATTTTTAATAAATAAGAATCTTATTTCAATTACTAAAAGTCAGAATTAATGAGATTCTACAGCAACTTTAGGAACAACAGGAACAATGATGCAGATGGCACACACAAAGGTGGAATGTGGATACAGATGTAGTAATGTCTGGGCAGATTATATGGTGTTGATTGTCAGTGAGAGTCAGTAATATATTTCAGTCTTCATTCAGACACTATCAGTTCATTCTCTGGAAATAATAGCATTTTCTACCAAGGAATTGTCTTGGACCACTGTATTGCTGAGAACTACTAAGGCTATCATGGTTGGTCATTGCACAATATTGCTGTTACTATGTGCAATGTTCTCCTCAGAATAGACTCTTGACTCAGAACTTGATATTTTCTTCTTTTTAGGTTTTCAGGATATCACTCCCTCCTGCTTCTTCTACCTGTCTTCTTCTTTCTTTGTCTGTCTTCTTTCTTTGTCTTCTTCAATGATTCTCATGCCTTCTAATGAGACTTGTTCTTCACAGTTCTAGCCTGGGTCCTCTTCTATTCTCCCTCTACTGTTGATCTCATCAACTCCCATGGATTTAATCACCAACTCTCTGCTGATTCTCAAATTTATCTATCCTGTTCCAAACTCTCTGCTAATCTTCAATCTCACCTCTCAGATCTTTCAAATGGGATGTCTAGTAGAAATCTTTAATTCAATAAATCCAAAACTGAATTTTCTTTTCCCCTAAATCTTTCCCTCCTTTCCTTGTTACTATAGAGGGCAGCATCATCCTCCCAGAACGTCAAGCTTTCTAGGTCATCCTGATCTCTTCACCATCTCTCACCAGCCCCTGTATCCAATCTGCTGCCAAGGCCTATTGATTTTATCTTTACAATATGTCTCTTCTAGGCTCCTTCTCTCCCCTGAAACTGTCATCACTCTAGTCTGGGCACTCATCACCTCACAGATGGATTGTTGATATAAGGTTGCCCCATGTCTCTCTACTCTGATCCCTCCTTCATTCAACCACTAAAATGATTTTCCTAAACCTGGGTCCAATCATGTAACACCAAATGATCTTTTTGGCGTTCAAAGATCTTCATAATCTTGCCCTCTCCTACTTTTCTAGTCTTCTTACACCATGCTCCCTTCGCATACCTTTTGATCCAGTGATACTGGTTTCTGGCTGTTCCATGAAAAAGATTCCATCTCTTTGATCCAGGCATTCTCTCTGGCTGCACTCCACCCCTTGCTAAAATGTTTTTCCCTCTTCATTCTGACTAGTGACCTCCCTAGTTTCCTTTAAGTCCCAACCAAAATCCGACTTTCTTTGGCTTTCCCAACCCTCTTAATTCTAATGCTTTTCATCTATTAATTATTTCCTATTTATTCTGTATATAGTCAGCTTTATACATTTTTGTTTACCTGCTGTCTCCCATAGAGTCTTATAAGCTCCTTAAGGGCAGAAAGTTTTGTCTCTTTTTGTATCCCCAGTGCTTAACCTATAGCAGGTGCTTAATAAATGTTGATTGATTAATTGATCTCATGGAAAGAATCTCTGAAGTAGGAGCCTAAGGGTGGCAGGTCTGGCTCCATCGCTAACTTTTTGTGTGACCTATGCAAGTCACTAATCTCTCTGAATCTCAGGCTTTTCATTTGGAAAATAGGAATGTCATCTCTTAATTCATAGGTTTGTGATGAAAGCAAAATGAAATGAGTACTGGACTAAGTTTTATTCCTGTGGTTGCAACATCAGTTTCCCACACTAATAAAGGGCTAGACTAAAAGGTAAATGAAATCCACCATTTTTAAAGAAAAAAAGAAAAATTCTCCCCAAAACTAATTTTTGTTCCTATTGTTTCCCGCTCCCTGACCTAATCCAATCCCTCTCTGGTGATTCTGACAAAGAACAGAATTGTCCATTAAGATTTTTACTTCCTCTGACAGAAAGAGATACTAATGAGCAAGACAGGGAGCAGGAGAGAGGAGGAGTCTCAGAAGCAAAGGGTGTCAGCCTGCCATCAAATGAATGACCTAATGGACTAAGTGAAAGCTGGCTATATTCTTTAGAAACTGTCAGATTCATTATTCCTCTGACAGTGCTAGGTCTGGGAAGGAAGGGCTGATAAAAATGTGTATTCAGTGGCTGGGAAATTTTCTTTTTCTTTCCCCTTGACAAGGTTAAGCTCTCCAAAAGGACTAGAAGTGTTTTACCTCCAAGTGAGCGGGCATCCTCCTTTGACTGGGGATAATCCTGGCTTTTTACTACATGCCTCGATCCCCAGCACTTTAGGATGTCAGAGCTAGTCACACTCCATATTTAGAGGAGAAAACAAGTCATAAGTGACAGATTCAGCCTATGGAAGCAATTTTAAAGGTCATCAAATCCAACCCACCTTATTTTACAGATGGAGCAACTGAGGCCTAGAGAGATTAAATGATTTGCTTAGATCACATTGTTAGTCCCACAAAGTAAAATGATCACACAGCTAATGAGGCAGAACCTTCCATTTCAATTCAGGTCTTCTGATTCCAAATCTAGTATTTTTCTCAATTCACTACACTACTAGGTAGGTAGACTAGAAAACATCAAACGCAGAAAGGAGTCCAGGCCCATCTTATAGAAAAAAAAACAAAACAAAACAAAACAAAAAAAACCTTTAAAATGTATTCATTTGCTTTGTGAATTAGAGCATTTACCATACATTGATAATGTTAAATCATGAGACTTGCTAACTCTTGGCTGCATGAAGCTCTCTGCATGCTGGGACTTTTTTTTTCTGGAATGGCTTTAGGAGAAAAAAATAACCTTTAGACCTTAGTGGTCCCCCAATTTCAATAAGTTTTGTGAAAACAAGTGGAATGAATGTTCCCAGATCTCAGTTGGAATTTACAAGTATTTCTTTCCACCCTCCTAACTTAAGATAAAACTGACTAACTAAAATTATGTGAGTAGGGTAAATGACTTCTCTTCCCTAGTCTTAGAATCCATGGAAGTTCAATGTTATAGTTTTGATCCAAACACTGCTAGCACAAAATTCTCAACAATGAGCTTTAACTAGAGTAGAGAGGGTGGGGCTTTGGCTGAAGTCATAGCGACAGCCAATTCTCCCACATTATGACTGCCACGGCTCTGTCCTGGGCCACCAGTCCTGACAATGTCCACTGTCTTCCTGGGGCTGCTTCCCCTTCCCTCACTGCTTCTGCCCATTATCCTCCCTGAATCCTAGGATCTAGGGGGATGACCATGTCCCATTTCCTTCTATTGCTCCTGCCTGCTCCCTCTTCCCAACCTTCACTTTTTATTGGAAGTCAGGTAGGGGCTGAGGAAGAAGGGTCAGGGGTCACTGGCTATGCTACAATACTTTGGGATGAACTATTGCCAGGCTTCTCCTCCCCTGATATGACTATACCTGACCATGAGTAGCTCACATAAAAGCCAGCCTTGGCACAATGAAGGTCAAAGCCAATATTCCTGGTGTGAGCTCCTCAAACTCCTATATCCCAGGAGTTTCTTCAAGGCCTGGACCACAACTTCTTTCCCCTAAAGCCTGGTCATTCTTCTATCCCCAGGAATTATGATTCTGGACTTAGGAAAGCCTCAGACAGAAGAGGCTGTGATCACTTCCTAGTGGCTAATTATGGCTAACTTTTGATGAATAGGAGGCAGAGTGGATAGAGTGCCAGGCTCATCTTCCTAAATTCAAATATAGACTCAGACACTTAGTAGCTGTGTGATCCTAGACAAGTCACTTAATCCTGTTTGCCTCCATTTCCTCATCTGTAAAATAAGGCAGAAGGAAATGGCAACTTCTCCAGTAACTGTTCCAAGAAAACTGTTCCACAGAAAGTCAGACATGATTGAAACAAGTGACAACAACATGGTTAACATCTTAGTGTTATTTATAGACCTTGATAATTTAGTGAACATATGACCATACTATTCATCCAGTACCCTAGTATCCCATAGTAGTCTCCTCTGGCTACAGTCACGTCCTAGACCTTGCAGCCTTTGACCTTAAATAGCCCATACCTGCCTCTGACCAAATTAATAATAAGTAATCATAGCAACAATCACAACCTCAAAAATTCTGATCCTGCTTATGATAACAATCCTAAAAGTATATTAGGTACCATGTCATTGGGGACAGAACAAGCTGGGGAATGGGAAGTGGGGAGGACTTTTGGTCCATTTCCCAAAGGAGCTAAAGGAAGGCAGAAAGGGAATTAGCCTTCGGGAATGGATTCTGTTAAGTCAGCCAAGAAGATCTCAGAATCAATGTTGACCACTAGGAGAAAGAAAAATTGTTCACACACTCTTTCAAATTCAATATGTATTTACCAGGACCCTACTGAAAATGAGGTACTATATCCAATGCAAAAGGGATAGAGACCAAACAAAACAGTCTTTGAACTCAAGAAGCTTTCAAATAAGCAAGAATTTCTTCTGCTTCCATGGTTTTCATGAGAAAAAAGCACTAGACAATTGAATAGCAACAATAGCTTTAAAAATGACTGGGAACACTTTATGGGGCTCCATTTCTGCCCCCTTATAGCATTTTTCTTGTCCTCTCCTTTGTGGCCAACCCAAAAGCCATTAGTTCAAAAGTCCCTCATTAGGCCCCTCTTTGGAACACATTAGCAAGTAAACAAATATAATTTATCTTGGAAAAGTGAGTGAATGCATATTCACCTGTCTGGGCAGAGAATTAATGCAGTGTCAATAGAAGACTACTGTTTACTTCTGTATCTCACACCCTCCTTTTACTGTATTGTATATGGTAGCCTGATTGGCCAAACACTACATATGAAAGGATAAGTCAACAGAGTCAGCTCTAGTAAGTGGGGAGGGGACTCAAATTGTGTAAGAGCTGGTTACCCCCAGCTCCGGAGCAGAAAAAAGGGATGGCAAAAGTGCTCCATCAAAGAGACTGAGTGAGAAAATGAGGGACAGAGGGTGGCAGCACAGTATGTGTGTGTATGTGTGTGTGTAAGACACAGCTCCCTTGTCTCACAGTAAAGGAAAGGTAAAAGTCAAATTAGCACTAGCCTATTAAAAAAAAAAAAAAAAAAAAAAAAAAAAAAAAAAAGATATGTTAGAATGAGAAAGGGAGAGCAGGAAGGAAAAAGGAAAAAATTATAAGGTAACTTTATATATTTAAAAGGAATAGCATGTTGTATATAAGATTTGTAGTTTTATGTGCAATCATTTTTTTAATTATACTATGTTATGGAAATGATTGTTTTATTCTTTAAAAATTTTAATTTGTTAAAAGAATATTTCTCCACAATTCCAAAGGATTTATGTTACCATCAATCTTTACAGAGAGAATTGATAAACACTGAGTGCAAATTGAAGTATAATTTATTTTATTTTATTTTTCTTGCTTTTTTGCAACATGTCTAATATGGAAATGTGTTTTACATGATTTCACAAGTATAATCAATACCATATCGCTTGCCCTATCAATGGGCAGAGGAGGGTAATGAAAAAAAGAATTCAGAACACGCAAAAAAATTAAATGAATGCTATAAATAAAGCATTTATTTTTAAAAGGAATACATCTCCACATTTAAGGAAAGAGCATTTGTAAGAGAACCCCTTTCTCTTTCAATTATAAACTCATGGACAAAAATAACGCAGTTTAGTAAAAAGAGCATTAGATGGTAAAAATAGCTGGATTCAAATCTCACTTCTCCTTTTGGCTTTCTTGAATTCAGCTTCCTCATGAGAGGGTGGCCTAGCTGCCTTCTAGTTCTAAATCTGTTTTGCTATTCATAACATAAAATGTAGCATACAGTAGGCACTTAAGAAATGTTTGTCAAAGGGCACAGTGGATAAAGCACTGGCTTAGAATCAGAAGGAACTGCATTCAAAACTGACCTTGGATACTTACTATTGTGACTCTGGACAAGTAACTTTTAACATTATTGCTTCCAAAAAAAAAAAAGAAATTGTTGATTTTTTGATCATATGATCCCCTGCATGGCTTATCATAGGACAAACATGCACACATGTACACATTATTTGTGTAGGTCCCCCTGAGTGCCCTGTTACCTCTAGGATCAACTACGAACTCTTTGTTTAGCATTTAAAGCCATTTATAACTTATTTCCTTCCTATATTGCCAGGCTTCCTACACATTGCTTCTTTCCATGTCCTCAATAGTCCAGCCATGGGAGCCTATTTGCTATTCCTGACAAACTTTGCACCAACTTCAGTTGCTTTGCATTTTCAGTGACCAACCTGCCTGCTTGGAATGCTCTCCCTCATCAGCTCTGTCTCAAGACTTAGTTCAAATGCTGGCTCTGCAGAAAGCCTTTTTGATATTTTCCAACAATTCTGTTGTTTGTTGTTGAGTCATGTTCAGCTCTTTGTGATGCCATTTGGAGTTTGCCATTTCTTTTTCCAGTTCATTTTACAGAGAAGAAACTGAGGCAAACTGGGTGAAGTGATTTGTCCAGGATCAACTACTGTCTGAGGCTCTTTATGTCTCTTCTATGTGCATTAGAATATAAGATCCTTGAGAGAAGGAATCCCATTTTCTTTTTGGGGGTATACTTTGAATACCAATATCTGACAGAGTGGCTCACACGCAGTATGATCATTAGCAACGCATAGTGACAGAATGAAAGAACTCACACATAGAAGAGGTCACATCCACAAGGGCAAGGAGAAGGGAGGATAGTGTTAGAAGAGTGCTCCAGAGGCATTTTCCATTCTGGGGAAGAGCAGGAAGGGCGTGTGGGGTGAATGGAAGAACCCGTGGTGAATAATCTCATGGGTGTGTACATGCCTGTGTGGCCCAGGAAAAGAAACCAAACGGGCAGATAAGATCTCTCTGTTGCCAAAGC
The DNA here is from genome assembly GCF_048593235.1 of Sminthopsis crassicaudata. Classification (NCBI taxonomy): domain Eukaryota; kingdom Metazoa; phylum Chordata; class Mammalia; order Dasyuromorphia; family Dasyuridae; genus Sminthopsis; species Sminthopsis crassicaudata. Next base: position 136,269,389 of record NC_133618.1, on the reverse strand, counting down.
AGAGCACCAATTAAACACAAGGCAGATGTGAGCAAACAAGGCAGTGGCGTCCAAAGAGAAAATCAATACCAGATTATGTGCTCTGGCCCAATCAAATACCAATTAATACAGAGCAGGTGGGTCTTGGGGGTGGAAAGTGGGGGACAGACACACAGAATGGAAGTTGGCCACAGGGTTAGCCAGTACTGGGGATATTGTCTGATCCTGAAGCTGATTAGTGAGTGGGCTCTCTGGATGATAACAAGACCTCCCCATTTGACACACACAATCCTCTGCAGCTGACTCACCCGGCTGAAATTAATACTAGGTCCTCTGCAGCTGACTCACCAGAGCTTAAATTGACACTCTGGCCCAGCAGTTTTGGAATATTTCAACTACATTTCCACCAGACTGAGCTCTATCTCCAGTCTCCCTTGGAGTTAAGAGGCTGTTACCCCTAAATCTAAAAGTGTTTTCGCTCAATCAGGTCTAGCTTATCTGAATGAAGTGAAGAGCTAAAGGGATGGGAAGAGGAGTGAATCATGGGGGGGAACGAAAGTTGAAGAAAAAAATCATACTAGCTCCCCTTACATTGGGTACTGGAAATAAGGAGGGGGGGAGCCCCATAGGATAATAAAAAAAAGATTGGAGGAAGGGGTGAAGAGGAGAAAAGCCTTCAAATGTGCAGATAGTTTACCATATAATTAGATGTGGCTGTAGAAAAATAGGTACTGCTACTTCTCTAAATGTGTTTCCCCAGCAGAAAATAGGAAATTGGGCTGAAATGAGAACTGGAACATTATTCTTTTTTTTCTTTCCCATCTCACAAGAAAAGCCCCAAAATCCTGGTTTGCAAGAAGATCAAAAATGTGACTGAACAATTCATGAATACTTTCCCAAGGAGATTGCAAAAGACAAAGCAGGCAGGTGGTAAGCAGAAAGCATAGGTACCAGGGTAATCACCATAAGGATAACTGACATCCAGAGGCCAGAATTATAGAAGTTTGCCTGGGGAAAGCTTTTGCTAAGTTTACCTGAGTATCCAAAAAAGATAGACCCAGCACTACAGATCTTGAGCTAGCAGATCCCTTAGAGGTCATCTGTCCAATGCCTTTCAGAGGGCCCTGAGAAATTAAACAACTTGCCCAAGGTCTCCTAAACATTAAAGGTCAAAGGCAGAATTTGAGCCCAAATCCTACATTCTCTTCCCCAAATCTCATTGTCAGGAACTTCAAATTCTGAATCTCAGAAAGAAAAAAATCAAAAACAAAAACAAAACACAGATGGCAGTTTAATTCATACCTGCACTAATTCAAATAGGTGAACGGAATCAAGAGACCTGCACTTATGATTATCAAAATATAATACTCAAAAATTACCTCTTCCCCTAAAGTTTCCCAAACTCAGGACAAGGTGACTAAATCAAGGATACATGAGTGAAACCAAGAAGGAAGCAAGGAAAATGTGTCAAAAATAGTATTTTCACATCAATGTCCTTTCTACTGGCATAAAGGGATACTGACTCCTATTTGACTTTTAAGAAGGCAGTCCTACCAACCACAAGCCTTGAAATCTGTAGCTTCTCCTAGACCCCTAGAATCTCATGTCCTCTGACATGAGCCCCAGAGACAGAGACTCTTTGTGAGGGGGTGGTCCACGGTCCATGGACTGTTGCATGCTAAAGAAAAACGAAATTTGCTAGCCGAATATTTTTTAGACATTTTGCAAGATGCACGGCCTCCCTGACAATTTTTAATGTACTAACTGCCTGGTCCAGTGAGCTGATTAATTGGTGCTGGAGAGATCAATAAAAAACAGAAAATTAAAACAATTTTAAAGTGATTAAGTAGTTTAACACCTGTCTCCCGTCACGTCAGCGCAGGAAGAAAAATAAAGCAGGTGTCGAAGGGGCCTCCTGAAGCAAGAGAAAACAGTGCCTGCCTTAGAGAAATGACAAATCATAGCTGGTGGATCAATCTGAAGGCTGCTTGCACTTCCCTAACCCCAATGCTGCTAACAGAAGCTTGGGGACCCTCAAGGAAGAGGCTTGGCATCTCCCCAGGCCTCTCCTGCATTGGTGCATGTCTTGGGTGCAACTTCCTGGGCCTAGTTTCAAGAATTCCTTCTTTATTTCTTACTTTGAGAAAGTCCATATACTCAACAAAAAGTATAGTGAAAGAGTTGCTTAAAAAATATTTTTATACTTGGAAGAATCTGAAATGTTTCTGTTATTGTTCCAATCCTTTAAGAACCAAATTTCTGTGTGATCTAGATGCATTTAAATTCCATGAGGTCATTCACAAGGAGAACAAAAAGTGTCTGTACCATTCCCATTTCTAAAAATACCACTTCCCATCCAGAGAGGTTCACCTCCTCCTCCTCTAAACTAGAGAGAAGTTTGGCACAACAAATACTTTGGAGCCCCACCTACCAACATTTTTGGTTTAAGAAAATTAACCAAATCTCAGGACAAAACTTCGACAAACCCTTAGAATCTGAAGACTGACCCTGCTATCCCTTTATGCAAAAAAAGTGCTCTCCTAAACAACCAACATTTATTTCATTACTCCTGCCCTATAGCTTCATCCAGGTAAAATGCCCCATTTCTGTTCATGGTTGATTAAAAGAAAAAAAAAAAAATTGATAAGATAATTAGTGAAAGCCCAGCCTATAAAGCTTTTTGCTACATTGATGCATCAACAGGTGGTATGTAATCAGCTGATAGGTGACAGAAGAGAACATCTCAAATACTCCTCGAGTTGTGTCTGCAGTCAGAGAAGCATGTTCAGTCTGAAACCTTTATACGTGAAGTGTATTTGTTCACTTGCTTCACAGAATGGAGACAGCAGTGGTCCTACCTATCCAGCAGCCTCTCCTAGCATCAGAGAATCTATGAGCTGAAAAGGACCTTGAACCAGATAATCCTATACTTCTATTTTACAGATGAGGAAATCAAGATCCAGAGAGAAGGGTCTCTTGACCAAAGTCACCCAGGAAGAAAGTGGCAAAATCTAGAATTCAAACCTAGGTTCTATCATACCAAACACGGCATTTGTTCCACCGTGCCTTCCATTGCATTCCTCTAAATCCACTTTCCTGAAAGCCAGCATAAGCATCCTTCATACATCAGTTAGTGGGAGAGACTTGATTATCTTGAACACAGAGAATGGAGGAGCAACAAATGGGCTACTTTCTCCCAAAGTACTATGTTTACTTCTGTAATTGTACAACTGGAACCTGAAGGAATGCTTATCACTTACCATCACTTGGTTCTAGCTATTTCTGCTAAGTGATGGGAAGTCATCTAACTACCAGGAACTATGGCCAAGGACAAAATTTCTCCTGGCAGACAAAGCCTTCACCAGCCTCTCTCTGAGAGAGCAGACAGTATGAAATGCATAGACATGTAATACCAGGAACAAGGTAGCAAACATTCAGATTGTTAATTGGAGTTATTTTATTCATCACCCAACTGGCTGCATGGAGATTAACTTCTTCACTACAGCAACTCTTTCAAGATAAGGAGGCAGCAGTAAGCAGTTGTCTGCCCTCAGATTTAACTGAAACCCCAGCAATCTACTTTCAAGACCTAGGAGATGAGCTAGAACCTCTTCAGAAGTGAACTGGTCAGAATAGAGATCTGCAGCATGGAAGAATAGAGTTGACCTCAGAAAAAAGAAAACCTTGGCTCAAAAACTGCCTCTGAGACTACAGTCATCTATCAGCATCTCAAGCAACTCTCTACAACTGTTCTTTGCAGAATAGGCATTGATCAGTATTGGAAGAGAAAGCTTCCTTACTAGCATTTACCATGCCCATAAAATAACAAGTCTTCCTCCTTCTTCCCCCCTTCCCAATATCAATCAAATCCCCAAATGACAAACAAAAAGACCTCTAAACTCCTGCCACTCATCTCCTTAGTCTAAGCAATATTCAACAGAACCAAATCCCAGCAAATAAGAGTTGGACAATCTTTTGGAGCTTGCTGTGATGTGATCTCTGTACAAATGTGAAGCCAAGAAGAGAGCAAACAAATCCCACAGACCCAACTTTTCTCCTCAGTCTCAAATGTTTGCAAAGAACACTTGCTTTGGGCTCCATCTTTCAAATTGAATCAAACCTGATGGGGATTCACCGGGCCAAAGACAGCAATTGCAAAGAGCCAAAGAGGGCAACTGCAATTTCCAGCACAAACCCTTCCCCACTTTCAGAAACAAAAACTGTGACTGTACCACCCTCAGGCCCATAAGCAGTTCTCTACAGAGTGTGACTCTGGCTGACGGAGATAAAGTTTCCTTGGGCCCAAGTTCCAAACTTGGCTGTTTTGTTTCTGTTAAAATGCAATTGTTTTTCTCCAGAGTGTGCCGTGACTGCTCAGCGTCAGGAAGATGTATGGAAAGCCCTACTTCAATTCGGCATCCCTTTTCTCCCAGACAAACATGGTCGGATTTTAATAAATCAAAGAGCCACACTGTTTAATAAAAATTTATTGACTTACAAGTGATTATTTATCAAAAGGCCATTAATAGCAGGTACTGAAATGATGTGTTACTGGGTGGTGCAGGGAGACTAATAGGAAATCAATGCAGCCAGCCAGCCAGAATGCATATGAGAAGCCCACCCCCCTAGCCAGCGCAATTTCACCAGCAAAATTCACCAGACGCTACCCCTGGTGCAATGAAAAGTTCTCCTTTTTTATTTATCGTTTACAAATGAAATGATCGATACTTTTAATCTAGAGCAAAATTTATTAACTTTCCCATCGGAGAGAGACATATTGACTCGTGGGGGGTGGGGTGGGAGGGTGGTGTTAGTGCATCAGAAGATGGATGGTTGGATGGTCAGCTCTTAACCTGTCCAAGAGTCAGTGTGTGTCCAACTTCCCTTCCAGCATTGACATCGGAAGCCATTTGGGATGACACTGAGTGGAGAAATCAAGTCTGACCACCCAAAAGTGAAGGCAGATGATGCTTCCTGTGCAAGAGTAAAATCCTTTGGGAGACAGAAGACAGCAGTGTTCTTAGGTTCCAACAGGCCTTGGGTTTGTGGCCAATTATCAGAACAGATGACAGGACTTATGGGCAAGGCCAACTCCACTAAAGTTCAGTGTTGGCAGGGATTCTGTACTAAAACCCTGAAGGGGACAGATCCCCTGACCTTCACCTGGCCTATAAAGCTTTATAGGCTGAGCTTTCACTAATTATCAATTTTTTTTTCTTTTAATCAACCATGAACAGAAATGGGGCATTTTACCTGGATGAAGCTATAGGGCAGGAGTAATGAAATAAATGTTGGTTGTTTAGGAGAGCACCTTCTTTGCAGGCACAATTATTTTTAATTAGCATAGTTTTCTACTAAATTTTAAGAGTTTTTATCAGCTGTTTTAGCTAATAAAATGACTCAACTTTTCAGGATCCACCATAGGAATCATAGACCAATAGCAATAGTATCCCTTTCCCATCTTAGAAACCAGAGAAGTTCTTTAGACACTTAAACAACTGACCTATTCCCTTCCTTTCACATGGAGCTAAGAAATCCCCTAGTGGGGGATACATTGTGGGTATTCAGGCTCAAGAGTCAAGAACCACCATTTTAAGTAAATTCACACTTCTGAATTTGGGTACTGGTGCAGAAGTCACAGACATAATACATTTTCTTTTTTACAGACTCTTTGCCAGCATTTTGTAGCATCACCCACACTACAATAAATGTTATCACCACCTCCTTCATGAAATGTTTTCTGGTGTCTTCCATTCCAATTACCCAGTTTTATAAAAGTGACTCCTTCATACTCTCAGATTTTTGTCTGGATTCCTTCATCCCTATGTAACAATCTGCACTGTGCAATCTGTGGCTATCATATGTATTCTTTTGAGGACAGGGACTATTCTTTTGAGGACAGGGACTATGATACTTTTTTTCTGTATGACCATCCATTCTTTCAACTGCAGTATATTAATAAATACTTAAAACCCAAAGGAACAAATTGGATCATTCTGGGACCTTCAGGCACCAATAACAGGGAGCTGGACATAAGATAGTTATTAAGTACACTAAAATACCATATAGAAATTGTTCTTTTTCCCATCTACTCATTCTTTCCTTACCTGTACCTTTTTTCTGAGAAAGTGTGTTCTTCCTTTCTTTCTTTTGATACAATTGAAAACTTTCCTCCAAATCATGAGAAAATAACTTGATATTCTTATTTTGCAAAACAAGCCCACATTACCTTGCTCTTATATACAAAGAATCACTCTCCAACATCCAAAAACAAGATTGGATTTGAAATCACTTCAATACAAATTATAAGTGATGCTCCAGATTGTTAACAGTTTCCTGGGTAAATCCCAGCCACAGACTTAATACTTGTTTGTTAGAAAAAGATTAAACAAACTACAACAACAACAACAACAAAAGCTAAAACCAATATATGATAAAATAAAAATATACATATACAAGAGTGCTTCAAAAATTTAATTTTTTTAAAAAAGAAAAAATCTCAAAAACCTTTTAAGACCAATTTGAAAAATATTAGGATATCAGCTTAGAGGATTCTCCCAAGGAACTGAAAAAATTTAAATCACATTTACAAAGAACAAACTCTTTTAGAACATTTCCTGAAATAGGGTCCCAAAAATTGTTTGTTGCAACCAGAGTATATTAGTAAAAGAAGAAAGCAGAAACGGGGCACCAGGAATTATTAGATCTGGAAACCTGTTCAGAAGATTGAGAGGGCCAGGCCACAGGACCAAAGAAGCAGAAGTCCTCTGGGTATAAAATGAAGATTGATGTAGCAGTGTTTATTTAATACACCATGTTCCTACCATCTCTAAAAAGCCCAAATCAGAGATTACACACTCACCATTGGCCTCTGGATGGCTATGGATGACATTGTAAATTCAGGTGGACAGGAGGCCTGAAAGGTGTTATGATGATCCTCACCAGCTCCAGAGTTCAAAGTAGCAGCAGGAACAGACTGACTTTGGATCTTGCCTCATTGTAACTGAGTAAGCAAAAAAAAAAAAAAAACCCACACACACAAGGGCTATTGTGTCCTCTCAAATCCCATCAGATTCCTTAATCCTGTTTTGCTAAATCCACCATGTACTTGGAACATTGCCTTTACCCCCAAACTGTCTCGAATTCCACCAGGTCCAAATCAACTTTCTGAGTGATTGTCATCTGGGAATCATGTACTCATATGGCAGTCTGATGAAGACTACAAACTCTCAGAATGTTCTAAAAGACATAAAATACCTAGGATTATAAAGGAAGCCAATTAGATTGAAATATAGTTATCAAAATGTTTCCCAAAAAAATTAAAATTCTCAGATTCTAGTTTTAGAATCCATGCATCTACCTAAATCCTACACTGTTCTCTCTTCATAGAACTTAAAACAATTATTTAAGTGGCTTTCCACCCTTTATTCCAATATTCTGGAACAAAGTTAGAAAATTTGGACAGTCTTGTACTTATTTTGTGAAAGATAGTTCCAGTTTTCCTTTTTTCTTTCTAGTTCACACAGACTCTCAAGATCACTTTAGGCCCCACTATTACAACAAAAGAATTGTTTTTTAAAATGTTTATAATCCATTCAAAACTGTAACCTAAAGCAAAAAAGGACAAAGAGGGAAAACCCATCAATTCATTCACCAGCCAAGACAACTTTATTTACTCACAAAAACAAATTCAAAGCCCTGGGCAGCAGCTCTGAGCTCAGACCACATCCTGCCACAGTCAACGGACCTTGATTTATAACACTGAGCATCTTTCATACATCTCACATTAGCACTTTAATCCTCACAACACCCCTGTGAGGTAGGTATCATCACCCCCAAATTACATACGGGGAAACTGAGGCACAGATTGACAACTGCAGAGTCCAGGATCAGATCTCTGAACTTAAAATGACCCCTGGCTCCTACTACAAAATGATGGTCTATGCTGCCTCTTCAGTCTCATTTGGTGAAATCCTGTGGATTTGTCACAGGAATTTAAAACTTCATTGTGGAGTGGGGGAGAACAGGGGTGAAAAATAACCTGAAGACCACCATATTACCCTTTACTATAAATTTCTGCAGATACAAGTACTAGGGACTGTTTTTATGCTGAAACAGTATTTTGCTTCAGTCATCCTTTGAAGAGCAGGACAAAACCCACAAAAGTGACCCTGGCACATGGCTATTGGTAACAGATGTCTCCCTTAACAAAGAAATATGGCCAATTTCTTCTAAACACATAGCTCCATACAAGGTGCACAGGTATAGAGTTCACTTTAATGTTATTCCTCCAGTGGATTTAATTGTAACAGAAACAAGAAGGCATTTCTTCCTGGGCAGCAAAACCTAGTGGTATTCACTCCAGGCAACCAAGGGGCAAGCAACACCATGGCCTGAAGGATCCAGGTGTGACTCTGAAGAAGCTTGGGTCCAAGAATTCAGGAGCAGCTCTGACGAGCTCCGGAGCCTAGGAGAATGCAGCAGTGGCAGCAGCAGGGACTCCAGCTGGCTCATAGATCAAGAGTAGGGAGTAAGTGGCTCCAGCAAGGCTGAGGCAAGGGCTCAGGAACGGCTCCGGTCCTCGTGGTTCCCAACAATCATCTTGCTATACAGTTTCTGTTGCTCCTCCTTGAAAGTATCCTTCACTTTTTCTCTCTTTAGGCCCCCATCCCTGAGAAAAAAGGGAAGTAGATATAAGAGAAAAGAAGAAACCCAAGGAGATAATCACTCTTGCTTAGGCATGGTGGAGTACTTAGAGCTCAGTCAAACATCAAAGAAGCCCAGGTCATCCACTATATCCTGACTTTTGATGTCTCTGGAAGAGAGAGTGAGACTGAGGAAAGAGCAATTCTACCTCCTTTAAATCCAATTCATGTGAGAAGCAAGTCATCACCCTGTGATGTCATTGGTTCCCTTCAAAAAAGGACAATCACTAGTTTAGCTAATTATTCTCACTAAATAGAATCTCAGTTCTGCTATTCCTAGGTTGCTACAAGAAATGTCTCCAAATTTGGTGCCCTCAAATACGGGGGTATGGCATTAAGAGAAGAGAGCCTCATAGAAAGAACTAAGTCTTTGGGATAATTCCATGATTCCACCTTGCAAAAATCAGATGTGGAGACAATGGTCCAAAACTCTACTGTGGATAGGAACACTAACTACTTATCCTTTTATTGAAGCCCTTAAAATCTGAGCTCCAAATATCAAGGGCACACCTTAGAATATGCCCGATTTTTGGTGTAACTAGTTACCCAGAATCAAGAAAAAGAAAAAGAGAAAAAAAAAAAAAAAAAAAAAAAAAAAAAAAAGACCAGACAAATAAGGAAATGTTTAAAATGATCATATATATAAATATATATATATATTACACACATACACACACACATACACATATACACATACATATACACATACATATACATATACATATATATATACCCTTTACCAAATTTCTTGCTATTTTGAGGAGGGAGGAGGAAAAGAAGGTTGGGGAGAAAAAATTTGGAACTCAAAATGAACTTTAAAACAATCTTTACACAAAATTGGAAAAGGGCCAGTCAGAACCAAAAATGACTTTCGTTAAAGATGACTATGGAAACAAACTGAAGATTAGCTCATCCCTTTCAAAATGGGCACGTTAAGTCTCTCAGGTTTTCAGTAACAGCACTGTACTTTTCACCCTTAAAATATCTATAATAATGCTTTGAAAATTCTTTTATATTCCCATTCACTTATATTCATCCCAAATCTTATGGAAAAAAAATACAAGTCAACCTTAATTTACAAAGAAGAAACTGGCCTTATGTGTCAATATTCAATGACTTTTTAAATCATTAATCTATCCTGAGGATCTTTGCTTTACTATTTGCAAACAGAACCAAATTCATTATTTCCTGTTTGCTCAAGAATCTTTAATGATTCTCTATAACAACAGGTCCCAAACTCTTCTTCTAATATACATTTGTATTGGACTTGGAATCAGGAAACTTTCATTCGAATCCTGATAGTCAATTAACAACTAGGTAATTATGAACAACTATTCAACAAGCATTGATTAAAAACTGAGGTACCTCTCAAGATTGACTAAGATGACAAGAAAAGATAATAACAAATGTTGGAGGGAATGTGGGAAAACTGGGACACTAATGCATTGTTGCTGGAGTTGTGAACTGATCCAACCATTCTGGGGAATAATTTGGAACTTTGCCCAAAAGGGTTATCATACTGTGCTTTGATCTAGCAGTAGATCTCTTGGACCTGTATTCCAAAGAGATCATAAAGGAGAGAAAAAGAACCCACATGTGCAAAAATGTTTGTGGAAGCCTTTTTTGTAGTGGCAAGGAATTGGAAATTGAGTAGATACCCATTAGTTGGGAAATGGTTGAAGAAATTGTAGTATATGAATGTTCAGGAATATTATTATTCTACAAGAAATGATCAAGAGGATAATTTCAGAGAAGCCTGGAGAGATTTTCATGCACTGATGCTGAACAAAGTGAGCAGAACGAGAGATTATTGTACATGGCAACATCAATTTTATAGGACAATCAATTCTGATGGATGTGGCTTTTCTCAACAATGAGATGATTCAGGCAAGTTCCAATGATCTTGTGATGAGGAGAGCCATCTACACCCAGAGAGAGGTCTGTGGCAAGTGAGTGTGGTTCATCATATAGAACTTTCACTTTTTTTGTGGTTTGCTTGCATTCTCATTTTTTCCCTTTTCCATATGATTTTTCTTGTACAGCAAGATAATTGTATAAATATGTATATGCATGTGTGTATATATATATAATTTAACATATTTTTAACATGTTTAACACATATTGCTTGCTGTCTGGGAGAGAGAATGGGGAAAATATGGAACACAAGATTTTGCAATGGTCAATGTTGAAAAAGTATCTATGCATGTGTTTTGAAAATAAAAGTGTTAATTAAAAAAAAGAATAAACAAAATAAAATTCAATTTGACGTACATAAAAATGTAAAAAAACAAAAACCCACTTATGTGTGACACATTGTACTAAGTGCAGATTAAAAAAAAAAAAGTTCTACCCTCAAAGAGCTTATGTTCTAAAGAAAAAAATAGCATATATTATACGTAATATGTGTGTATGTGTATATAGATATGTGGGTATAGGTAGATATGTGCATTGTCTACAAATATGTGTACATATCTGTATATATATTACATATGGATAGATAGATGATGGATAGAGGATCCCCCCTGTTCCCATTCCATACTTTTAGGGGACCGGACAAGTAATTGAGATGATTGAAATAGGCCTCCCACAAGAAGGTGGCACCTAACTTACTTCTTACTGAAAGTCACTATTTCTGAGGGGTACAGAGGCCAAAACAATTACACACAACATTAAGTTTTCTGCCTGGAATTGCACTAGCTTTAGAAATACCTAGAAGTCGCACTACTCATTTTAATCCATTTAGCTGGTAAGACACCCCCAATTTTCCAAAGCTAAGGTTAAAGATCCCATTTTGGCTGCCCAATCTCCCATAAGAGTGACAGAGGAAGTCTGGATGCTTTACTCACCACAACAGGTCAACAAGCCCTCCCTGCCTGGCAATGGCCGACTTTACCCGATTTGCAAAGTGGACAGCATCTTCATTTGCCTATGAGAAAAAAAGGTAATTACTACCAATCAAAACCTGTTCATGGTCATGAGAAGGCAAATAAAAAACAGTCCATCGAGGTGCTCACCTCCCTGGTCATTGGGGGAAGATACCAAACGCTGCAGACAATCGCCCAGCTAGTCATCATTCTCAGAAGATAGGTCACCATCCCATATTTGCTGCTGTTCCAGAAAGCATCTCCAAACTGAGGGTCATACTGAAAGTCAAATGATAATTAGGTAATATGAAGTCATTGATCCCCATTAGATGGTAAGGCATCAACTATATCCATTTGCCTTTTTAATGTTATGAGGGAAGTTCGGGAGCCTCTTAGAAATGCAAACTGTGAAGCTGGGATTGGGTGATAGTCCTGTGTCCTCAACAATAGTACCCTGTTTTTGTTCAGACTCAATGGAAGAACATTTTTGAAGAGTGAGTTTGTATCTCAACCAGGACTTTCATGGAATAAATCCCTTCCTTACCATTAGTCTCAAGTTCAAAAAAAATTGTAATAATTCTTCTCAATTCTCATTCCATTTGTCCAACTCCTGGATTCCCTACCACCTTCCTTTGGGTCATAGCTTTCCCAATATCCCTGTAATGATTTTCCTTTTGCATACTTCTCTCTTATCAAACTAAAACTCTTTGAGTGTGGGTACCATTTTTTTTTTTTTGCTTTTCTGTGTATCCCCAAGAACTGCTCTACATCTGACATCTACAAATTACTTACACATGAGCATCTTATTATCCTTTATATAAGCATCTAACCCTCCCCTCAATAAAAATAAGCAAAAAACTTTATACATTCACACATATTATACACACACAGAGCTAATTTTATTTGTTCCTTTGTCTGCATTATCCCATCATTAGCAGTCACTACAAAATAAAGTGTTAAATACAAACTGAATCATAGTACTGAACTTTCCAATAATGGAGCCAGTCTAGTCTAAATATTTCCATTATTCAACAGCTCCAATAAAGAAAAAATATTTAAGAGAACCACATAGTTTTTTATGGGAATTATATGTAATTCACATTCATTCATCAACTGAAAAATATAACTTTGGTTCACAAGTGTCACTTAACAGGATGAAAAGAGCAACCTTTGTTAAATGAGTTTCTGATCTTTACACAGCCTTAAAAATGAAGACATTTTTATTTCATTCACAAAAAATAAAGCCAGATAGAGAACTTTAGACTAATGTGGTTAAAACTAAAGTCCTATTATTTTTGTAATGATGTAACTCAACAAATATGCACATTGTTTATTTGGTCCTGATTTATGATTTCATCAGTTTTGGAAACAGTCTCCTGGTGTAGAAAACAACTGACACAGATTAGTAAACTGCAATGAAAGTTTGAAGCTGCCTGGGCACTGAGTCCCTTTATTCCAAATTCATCTATCTCTATCAAGAAGGAGGAATATTCAGAAAAAAAGAAAATTAAAAAAAAAAAAAAATGCTCACCAATGAGTTGTGAGACTAAGACATGATAGTGAAAATGTAGCATTAGGCTTAGATTCCTCTACTCCTGCTTCTCTAGTCAAGATGACAAGAAGTAGCTATGCTCACTTGACACTGATAATCAAAAAGGATGCTACCAATCTACTAAAAAAAAGTTGGAAGTGCATCCAGAATACCATAGCATTGCTTTCAATAAAAAGCAAAAGACTCCAATATTATAGTGCTAAATGCAAACCTTCAAAAAGCAAGTGGCCTTAGGAAGTTCCACTAATGTGGCTATCTCATCTCCTGGGCTAGGTGTCATGATAAAATGCTATTAATGTGGGCAATTAGATGGGCGCTGAACTTGGAGTCAGGAAGACATCTTTCTAAGTCCAAATCTGGCTCCAGTCACTTCACCCTATTTGACTCAGTTTTCTCATCTGTAAAATGAACTGGAAAAGGAAATGGCAAACTGCTCCTGTTTTTCCTCCCCCCCCAAACCCTCCCCCCGACATCAAACAGTGTCACGAAGAATTGTATATGACTAAAAATCAAGAAATGTGGAAAGTTTTATTAAAGGGCTTTCAGCATAAAATTATAATTTATTTGTTCTGGGGAAATCAGCCTAAGTCCTTAAGTCCTAAAACACACAGACTCACATATTCCTATGGAGATAGTCAATAAACACATTCATCTCCAGGGAAGTTTGGGGCTGTTTATCTATTTAGGGGTTTAGTTAAGAGCTAGATTAGATGATTTCTTGAGAACCCTTTCTGCTTCAAGTAAAGTCCTTAGACCACAAAAACAATGATAACAAACCACTATTCTTAGGGACTGGATTTAGATTTGTTATCCTATGGGTTTTCACCTATCTTCCTTTTAAAGTTCTAGCTGTGGTAACAGTACCACCCATTGAAGAGGGTCTATCTTTCTATATTTTAGTTGGATAGCATACTATATTCAATTTAGTTGAGTAATAATCTGGGGGAGGAAGAGAGCGGGGATATAAGCTATTTTGCATGAACAAAATTAATGCAATAGGAAAAGTATATTAAAAGTTTAGGAAAACTTTATTAAAGTCTTTGATAAGGGTCTGAAATCCAATATGTGGATAACTGACAAAAATATATAGGAACAAAAGCCATTTCTCAATAGTTAAGTGGTTAAAGGATTTAAACAAATTTCAAACAAGTATAAACTATTAATAATCACATGTTCCAAAACACTATTAAGAATTGCAAAGCAAAGCAATCTTGTAGTTCTGCTTCATATATCCAACACATTTGCAAAGATGACAAAAGATGATAACAGGTAATATTGGAGTGGTGATGGAAAGATGTGGAACTGTCCACTGGTCTATTTTGAATATTTGGTCTATTTGGAATTATGCAAATAAAGTTACTAAAATGTCTATATCCTTTGCAAAGTCCAGGGATGCCACTACTAGGCATATACTTCAAAAAGTTCAAAAGTAAAGAAGCTAAAACATTTATAGTAGCATTATTATTATTATTATTTTTTGTGATGGCAAAGAACTGGAAACAAAATAGATGAACATTAACTGGACAATAACTAAAAAAAAATATTGTGCTAAAAGAAATAACCAATGTGATAACAATGGAAAAATACAGAAAAATATATATGATTAAAAAATGAAGTAAGCAGAACTAGGAAAACAATATATATAACGAACAACTACAACAATGTTAATGGAACGATACAACAATAACAAAAAAATGAAAATGGAATATTGAGGAACTATGATGACCAAACTTGGCACCAGGGAAGATCTATGAAAAGATCCATTCCTCTCTGAAAGAGATTTGTCTGGAAGACACAGATGAAAATTTACTAAAGCTAAATGGTTTACCATTTTCCTCAGATCTGGGGAAGGAAAAATTATACAGCTTAGGGTTGAGGAACTTTATTCTGTCTACACTATGGATAATTAAGCATTCTCTTTCTCTAATACTCTAATCACAGAGTCCAGCCCAATCTAAGAGCCACTCTACTGGAAAATGATCAATCCAGTTATTAGTTACCCTTGCTCCTTAACTTCAATTCCTACTATGTACCAGCCTTGGAGGTAAATCATAAGTGACAGGATTCTACCTTGATAGCAACAGGATAAACCGTGGCTCCAATTTCAAAACTGCCTTTCTTGAACATCATCACTGATGTGTTATTGATGCAGGTTCCTGAAAAATAAAGGGAAAAATACTATTTCCTTTCTTCTTAATATCACATGTCTAAATTATACTCTAGATATCATAGGTCCAGAAGAAACAAACAATTAGAAGAACTATTTTTCTGGAAAAGCTTTACCTCCTGATCTTCTTTAAAGAGCTTTTAGTTAGGAGTTAGGAAAAATTCTGAAAATAAATCTTACAATACTCTTACTAACTTTTCAGTTGATAGATTAAAAGCAAATACGTGGGTGCTACCCTCCTACACTCTTTTCATAAAATGACCTGATCATACTTTCTTCCCTTCTCCTTTATTTTTTTGACCTTATATTAACTTACCTTCTGGGAAAATGAGAATAGGTAGCTTGCTCTTATCCTGGACATGTTCAGTCAGTCTTTAAATAAAAGAAAAAAAGAAAACTAAGTTTAGGAAAGAAAATCTCTAATCTCAATATTAAAATGCATGCATTCAGGACCTATATGTATTTGATACAGTGTTAGATGATATAATAAACATATGGTTCCCAAGACAGACAACATTGACAAGGGCAAGAAAGATGTAAACTTCTCAATTTATATGCCGTACAAACAATTTTTTGCAAACTAAAGAGTAACTCTAAATAAAATGGTTAATGAGCACAGTACGTACATAGTACATATAAATACATATTTGTTGGTTAATAAATTGATGTTATAAGAATCAATATGAAGAGATACTGAAGGAAATTTAGATAATGTAAAAATAAAAGATATCAGAAAAATATAATTTTAAAAAATCAATAATATATCACATCTATAACCTACTTGGTCCCATTATGTTTTTGATAATGGTATCAAATAGCATTTTGTAGAAAGGTATAACATTCCTCTCTGTGGGAGATAGTACCATTCATATGATTCTTTAACCAACACAGTGAGCATTTTGTACCTAATTGGTAATGATTTCTGAACTATGTTTATAATAGGGACTTTCTCCCAAGAAACTTATTAGAGTTAGAGCAATGCTTACCTTTCAGCCACCAGGTGGCGATCTTTCACTTCAGACCGTTCAAACCACACGTGAGGGCAGGCCTTCACCATAGCTCTCTGAATCACACCCATCAGTCCCCCATGAATTTGGCCCACCTAATCTCAAACCAAGGAAGATTTATTAGTGAAAATGTCCTCACACAAATGCTGGAATCCCAGGATGTTTTTTTTTTAATACTAAGAAAATCCTAATTCTGAAGATCAGTGGCCCAACCACTCACCCTCTTTACATTTTATTCCACATCAGGTTTGTCCTTGCCCCATGAGCATTAAATGTCTTCCTTTAATCAGTGGCACCAGTCTAGGATAGGTATGAACAGCTAAATCCCACAGAAGTAGAAGGATGTGTATCTTGAGTGACCCCACCCACCCACCCTGAAGCGTAGAATCCCATCTGCCCTTGAATCCCTTTCAAATATCCCATGCCCTTCACCCCTTTCCATGATCTACCTGGAGGTATGAAGTGAAACCTCTAACCACACCCTCAGCAACCTGGGGCAGTTTCTGCTCAGAATGTCACCAACAAGGTTGCAAAGTGGTCGCTAAAGCCCTAGGGACAAAGAAAGCATCTTGGAAGGAGGTCATCCAAACTGGCATGTGGGTATATGTGTGCATGTGCTTTTGAAAAGACACTCTGAAAACTACCTTAGGTTCTAGCATTTCCCCAGTCTTGGCCTACATATACAAAGTTAATTACGCCATAAAAAAAAAAAAAAAAAAAAAAAAAAGCAATGGAGAGAGGAACTCTTACCATGGCATAGTAGCCATCACTGGCCAGAATGATAACATCGATGGGAGAAGTATGATTGGCTACACAAATGCCACCATTCCTGGGTCGGTTTTCCCTGGTTTGAAATATATAAAATAGCACTCTCTTAATAAACACTTGATCCTGGACACTTTTCATTCTACTTTGAGAATTCCTGTCTTAAGGTTTTGCAAGTGTAAATATTGAAAATTATCTATGCATGTTTTGGAAAATAAAGCTTTAAAAGAATAAAAAGAATTCCCATCTCATTTCCCCTGATACTTGAGGGCTTGAACTGTGCCCTCAGGAAAATTTCTTCCTTCAAAAGGCAGCTCAAATACCACATAAAGCCTTTCCTGATCCTTTCAACAGCAACCTCCTTCTCAAACTGCTATTAATTACTTTGTCTATTTGGATAATTTTCTTTATATTTATTCTGTCTGTGTTCATAAATATCCTGGTTGTTTCCAATTTTTATGTAAACTTTCTAACAAGCAATTATTTCAGTCTAGCACAGAGCAAGTGCTTCATAAATAAATACATATCTTGCTCATCTGCAGCCCCACACACTCATTACAGAGATACAATGGGAACTTTATAATAGTTTGTTCAACTAGATTGAAATGATGAGCTCAATGCTAATCCCCTCAATCAAAGCTATAGTAACTCTAGCTAAAAGGCTGAGAAAAACGTCCTTTATATTAGGCACTAAGAAATGGTACTTTTTGTTAGGACTGTTACTTATGTTTCTAATCACTACTCTAGTTTCATCCCTAAATTCTGTATCTCACCTGTCATGGTAAGTAATGATGGCTGTTAGGGCACGGACGCAGATCCGATAACACATCAAGTGTACGTGCTTACTCATGAATTCCTTAAACCTGCAGCAACCAAGACAAAGGCATATATTAAAAGGGAGTAGGAAAGTTAATGACTTCAACTATTCTACTACTTACTAGCCTTTATATCTGCAAAGTGGTTTTAAAATATATATTTATACACATGTTATATATGTATATATAATACATATTATATACACATGGCTTTTTATTAGTTATTCCTAAAAACCCCATGAAAGTCTTAGTATTATTGTATTAGTATTTCCGTTTTACACATGGGAAAACTGAGGCACAGAAAGAGAAGACGTGACTTAAAGTCACATAGCAAGTTAATGTGTATTAAAACTCACAGCCCCAGAGTTTGCAGTCTCGGTGAACCATGCTGTCTCCTAGATCCTCTTCCTCCCCAATCAATCCCTGCCCCACAGAGTCACATGTTTGCCAGAGGAGACTCTCCAAAGCAGGGCAAGAACCAGAGAGTCAAAGCCTCTCACCAGCCTGGCCAGAAGAAAAAGAGGTCTGCTAGCCCTGGGACTTCCCAGAACTCGGAACTTTCCCAAAAATAGCCCCACTTTCCTTCAGATTAAACTCCTTTACTGTCTACAATCTATCACTAGAGGAGACAATCAAAACTGAAGGCTTTAGGTAAAACCACCTAATGTCTACCTCATTTCACATTCTGCATTTCTTATATACCTACATTTCTTCTGCCTCTAGAATAGCATGGGTATGGAGTCCATTTCATATGGGAAAATTAAAAACACTATACAGATCTGGGCACATGAGTTAAGAAGAAAATATTTTAATTAATATTAATCTTTAACTTATCAGCGCCTTCCAGGAAGTCTCTAGAGACTTGGGATTTGTCGAAAGAAATGGCCTTAAATGTCAGTAGCTGTACTGCCTGACCCAGGGCCCCCAATCCTTTTATATACAGACATCAGAAATCTGCTCACCTTCCATTTGGCAAATATCCCACCATGGTTGTGCCCACCACCAAAAGGCTGACCCCCGTGAAGGCAAGAGCTATCCTGTAAGAGGAAAACAGATTAAAGGATGGCAAACCAGTCTGGCAGCACCTGGAAATGATGAATTTGGTACACGGGAATAATACTGAATTTCATAAAAGCCACCACAAAGATCTGATCACCCAAAGCCTGAAATAAAGAATTTCAACTATTTGTTAGGGTCAGACAATATCTAGGCACTAGGTCCATGTATTATGGATTCAGATCTCAGGGGACATTAACTCCAGGGACAAAATTATCCAATTCTCCCTCCCTCAGGGTATTTGACTGATCCCTCTGGCTTTAAAGACAAGCAGGAAAAAAAATTCTATCATCTGCTCAACAATGGAAACCAGAGCTTAGGGATTACTCTCTGGTCTCAAGATCTAGTCAGGAAAATACATAGTACAAATGACATTTTTTTTTTTTTTTAATGCCTACACTAAGAGACGTAAGTTGCAAGGAAAAAGCAAAGAAAATTATGACCAGGGAAAGGTGGCATGAAGAACACAATGTCTCCCACTGTTTATGCCACCCAAACAAGCAGTTTAGCTATAAATAATTCAATCATCTCAGAAAAGATGATGGAATGCAAGAATTCTAAGAGAGTTTAGGGATAGTCAATCAGTTCTTCTAAGTAACAAATGAATTCTTAAGAACTACTAACTAGTCTAGAACAAACATTAACTCTCTCCCCTTCTTGAAAAAAGGCAGTCATTTGTCATATTTACACATTGGTAGTGGGCAGATAAGCTTTTTTCCTCTATCAGTTCCTGCCCTCACCTGAGTGGCAGAAGGAAGCAATAGCGAATCAGCACCCCTAACCCCCACAAGATAGTGAGTCGAAGGCTGATATATTGGAAGTTATAATTGGTTCTGCTCAGCAGGTTCCAGGACTCCAACTCCTCCGCTGAGAACCTCTTTGTTACTTCATCATCCATAATGGTTTCCATTCCTTTTCGGCAGAAGTAGAAAATGTCAGAAAGTTCAAATTCTGGAGTGTCCAAGGTCTTATTGCTCCCACTTTTACGTATCTCTTTGATCTCTTCTTCTAGTGAAGTGGGATCTTTTGCAATTATTCCTGAAACAAAGAGACCCTTCCTGTCAAGCAGCATACTAGGATAAAATAAAATGAAAGAACTCACAATGTCCAATGGGGGTAAGAAGTGTGAAGTTAAAAGCTGTAAGTTCAAGGGGACCTATTAGGGTAAGTTCAAGTACTTTTAAGAGCCCTCAGGTAGTTCTTACCATTGGTGTACGGCTTGTAAAGTTGATGGTTCTTCTCCTTGGCTCCTCTCTCCATTCTTAGAGTGGCCCACTGGAAGAAAGCATCAAAGGAGGAAAGAAAGACACTCATTCTCCTCTATTAAAATATACATGTAAGTTCTGCTCCAAAGTGCCCTGAAGTTAGATGGCAATCAAGGCATAGCCTAAGAGAAGACCCATAGCATCCATCCAAATAGCTTTCCTTAAATGACAAATTGAAATCCTAAAAAGATAATGGACTATAAAAAAAATTGATGTGGATGGGGGGAGGGTAGTTTAATAAGTAATACTTTAAATAAATTGCTTCTATCCTACTTAGAACTTTGTATGAGACCAAGGATTTTCTATCACATAAATGCCAAATACATTTTAAAACAAAAACCACCTCTCAGTTCTAAGCTTTTTTTTTTGTCTTACCTTTCTTACCTCAAGTTCCTGATCAACCTATCCACTTTCTTAGTAACTTTTATTCAGTACAGCCCAGGAGCTAAATTTATATCTACAATTCTTGCTTAGTGACAAAAGTAAAAAAATCCAGCAGGGAGGCATCAGAAAGATATTGGTGACCTGGTCTGGTCATGGCTCTCCACTATCCCAAGGAATTGATTGTATTAACTCCAATTAGACATGATTTCATCTTAATTATAGATGGAATAAATGAGAACAATTAAGAATTATTAGCTTGCCTTCCTATCTTAATATCCTTTTAACTTGCCTTCCTATCTTAATATCCTTTTAAAGGAAATATAAAAGTTATATCACAAGGAGACAACTATAAGCTTTCAGTAAGACTCTTCCCCTTCTTTCTTTGAAGAAATTAGTAAGCCATTAGAAAATTTAAAACAAACATGCATCTCTTTGGAGACAATCAAAGAGGTAAATAGAGAATAACCCCCTCCTTCCAGCATAGTATCTCACTTGTACGCAGGTTAGAAAAGGAATCTATGGCACAACATAGTTTGCATGACCAGATATATACTAGAGGGTTTACCAACAAAATATTAGTTATTAGCAGGATACTTTAGTCAAGCCATATAGCCTGATTTGATCTGACAGAAGATAATACATTAATCTGAACCGAACAATCTAAATAGACAAAATCAAAAGAAGGACAACAGACTGATCTGAATGATCTCACCTTGTCCAGGTGAAATCCTTTAAATTAGGTTGCCTAGAGATACTGGGGACTTTATAAGAGGCAAACAATTATGAAATGATGAAAATTTTAACTCACTTTGCTTTCAGTATCTGATATGTCTTCAGGGACTTCTTTTAGCTTAAGAAATCTTACCAAAGAAAGAAAAATTTAAATAATTTCTCTAAAGTAAAAGTCTGAAATTAAAGGAAAATCTATTATATGCGCAAGATATAAGACACATTCACCACTGCAGTTTGATTCCTTATTTTTCTTTTCAGCTAAGAAATTGCCCTTCTAAAAAGATTTCAGATGATAAATTAAATCAGACAGATCCATGTCTATGTAGAAAATTCAAATACTTCTACTGGTCTAAAATGGGCAGGAAATAAAAGCTTTCAATAAAGCTTGCTTCAATTTTACAAAACAGAACAGCATAGTGTTTTATTTTTAAAAATAGAAAAAGCATCTCAACAACCTACAACAAATTCCCATAACTGAATTCAGCAACAAGTCAGTCATTTTCTATGACTTTTTTCCCCAATCCTGGGAAACAGCAAAAGTCTTATCTGTGAATTTAAATCTACTGTGAATGCATAGGGACATATAAATATAACAAATGCCTGTGAACATACCCAAAAGAAAGTTAAAGGCAGAGCTACAATAATCCAACTTGCTAGAGATTGAAAAAGGTTCATTTTTTAAAAATTGTTCAGCAAGTAGAGGCAGTATGATACAACACATAGAATATCAGATTTGGAAGTAAGGAAGGTCTGGATTCAAATATTTCCTCAAAAAAATATTAGGGGGAGGGGAGGGAGAAGGAATTTACTAGTGGTATAATCTCAAACAAGTTAATAACACTTCTCAGCATAAGTTTTATTTATAATAGCCTTTAAAGGATTACTATGAAAATCAAGTAAGAAAATATATGTAAAAAAATTTACAAACATTAAATAGGTATAATATGATATTAGCTTGCTAATTTCCATATTATCTATATCCAAAGAAAGAAAAAAAAAATTGTATCTGAATATAGATTAAGGTTTTTTTTTTTAACTTTTATTTTTCTTGAGGTCTGGGTGTTTTGTTTTGTTTTTTTTGCGGGGGTAGGGGAGAAACTATGTTTTCTTTTACTTTTATGAAAATGTTTTGCATAATTTCATGAGTCTCATGGTGAGGGGGAGAGGAGGATGGAAGGAAGAAAATTTAGAACACAAGAGTTTTAGAAACATGTTAAAAAATTATTTTACATGCAAAGTTTCTTTTCGGACCTAAGAGGTCTTGCGACCCTAATATCCAGAAGTTTGGACACTTAAGAATTATTTAGGAGCTTTGACCCAAAATCCCCAAGGCCTGAAATCTAATATTAAACAAGACTTCGTAGTCATATGTCAAAGAAAAGTCATCATAAACCAGGATCCTTTTTCAAAGAATGATCATCTTTGCTGCTCCAAATTGGGAAAAAAAAAAATTTTCCCCAGTTTATTTAACAGCATAACTTTACTCTCTGCTTCCTTCAACAAGAGATGAGCATATTTTAAGAATATTCATGATAATGACATTTTTATTGATATAGGCAACTATCACTCTCTTCAATGCAGATAACATAGATCTTAGGAATTACCTACTAAGCAAATTGGAGCTTTAGTTATCTAAGAAATCAAAAAAAGTATGTCAAACGACCCAAACTTTAGATTCCAAAGCTAGTTCTGTATCTACACAGCTTTTTCTGGCCCTCTAATACACACACACACACTCACTCACACACTCACATACACACTCACACTCACACACTCACCTCTCTCTTGGCTAAACCCACACAATGGCCATCCCAAAATGCAAGCCTATAGAAATTCATATGCTGCAAAAACTTTCCTAGGCCTATAAAGAAGTAATTTTTGCTATAGTAACTCTCTCTTCACTTTAAAAGTATTACAAAATACTTAATGTTATTTCATTTGATTTTCAAATGAGACTAATTATCTTCCTGAAATCCCCCTGGGCAAGCAACAATCAAAAACGAAACATAAGTGAAAAGAACTTTTCAAGAAATTCAGATTTTTTTTTTAGACAAGGTATCTTAAGAAATTGACAAGGACTACAGAAAATGAGAAGGCATGAATGAGTTCCTATCAGGGTAAGGAGTACACATAATGAAAATACTATATAATATTATTACATATTATATATCATTACTTATTGGTATTTCTTATTTGTAATAGTCCTTATACCTTTAAAGGATTACTATGAAAATCAAATGAGAAAATATATGTAAAGAGATTTACATACAACTCTATATAATAAATACCATTATTAGGTAATAATTTGAATGAATAATGAAGTGTTACCTTAACTGCTTTAGAGCTCCCCTCCTAGAAATCTAAGTTAGATAAACTTATAAGAAAAAGTACCTGTCCTTTTATCTTCCTCCAGTTCCTACCACCCTTCCTCCCAATACAGCAGTAGGTAAGAGTTAAATTAAATCTTAATTACTTTTTCATAACAAGAGGCAATATTGCTTTAGAGCTCTGTTTCTTAAGCTGTCAGTCACAACCACATATTGAGTCTCATAACAATGTGGAGGATCACAAAATTATTTGTTTGATGTTTGATTTGTATACCTACTTTATATACCTATATACTTGGGGTAATGTAAAAATTTCTCAGGGAAAAAAAGTGGTCTTAAGTACAAAAAGTTTTAAAAGCCCTGATTTATTTTAAAGTACCGAAAGATGTGATTGACTTAATCAATAACACCTGGCCCAAACCAGGTAGTATTTTCCTGTGTTCACTTAGAAAAAGCTGCCTCCATTTCCTCTATCAAAGTGCTACTCCTAAAGCATAGGATGACCACAATATTCCTCTGTTCAATAATAAAAACTCTTCTATAAGCTCTAATAAAAACTCTTCTATCAGCCAAAAATGCCATTCATCCCATTTTCTAATGGCCTTCACAATATTCACCAGTATCTGGAATGTACATCTACCTTAATCTACAAATCTCCCCTAGTTTACTTCAAAGTTCAACTTCATGTCTCTCCAACAAAATTTTTATATACTTTGCTATGTATCTAATATATATAAAGCTCCCTATAGCTATTGTTTCTTTTTTGTCATTATCTGACACCTACCTAGGCACAATAAAATTGAAAACTATCTTGACATGTATTTAGAAAATAAAACACTATTGAAAAGTTTTTAAAAAGCTATTGGGATGATCTACAAAGTCTCTGAGTCCTTTTGCCTCCAATGATGGCTTATAGATATACAATGATCTGTTTCTAAATAGCTTTTCCTCACAACTTTTTGTTTAGGCTTAGTCCAACTACTATTATCCCTAATTCCCAGATGAGAAAACCAAAGATCTGAGACTAAGCCCAGCATAAGACAACACTAGTAATCCTAAAAACAAGGATTCAAAGATAAGTCTTCCTGACTATATAGTTCTTTATCTATACACATCTCTACCAAAGTGGTCCATGAACTAAAAAGCTAAACATGCCAGTTACAAAAGTCCATAGGTTAGGATCTCTGCACAAGGGGGGAGAGGTTGCAGAAAATCCAGCAGGGATTTGTAATATGTTCAAGTTTTACAAAGACTGAGAAAATTGAAAAAAATTACACAAGTTAATTATACAAAACATGTTAATATAAAAGATGTCAAAAATGAACTACATTGTGCATTAAGTAGTCTTATGGTGTTTATGGTGGTCAGACATGTGCTTTGGAAAAATCATTAGTGGCTGAATGCAGATTAGATGAGAGTGGGGAGAGACTCTGGAGACATGCTGACCCAACAAGCAGGCTACTGCAACAGACCAGGCATGAGGTCTACACCAGAGTGTACTAAGAGTGTTACAGGAGAAAAAAAGGTATATACAAGAGACTGACTGCTGGTTGGGAGCCTGAAGAACTGGGAGAATAATACTGTCCTCAGTAGTGATAAGGTAAGTTAAGAACTTAACTTCAGGAAAAAGAAAACAAATTTCAATCATATGAACCTAATATAAAACATTTCATCTTTTTATTATGCCCATGCATGGCAAACAAATGCCTTCTATTTAAATTTACTTCCAATTGGGTGTCTGCAACCTTTTTAATGTGATCTTTTTTCTTCACCACTCAACAAGCTGTACGACCCAAGGCAACTCACTTCCTCCAATCTTCATTGTCTTCATACACGAGAAAATGGAGTTGTTTGGAGGATCAAATGAGAGAGAACGTACAAAATCACTTTGAAAAAATACTACCACAAAAAATGGAGGGCACTATTGTGAATGCTATTCTCAAATTAATAGTGTCTTGAGAGCCACAGGAAAGAGTCCTTAACAAAAAATTCAGAAATCATTATCACTGACAAAATTCCCAAACCTCTGGTTAGGGCATGCAGTTAAGGATGGTGCAGTGGATAACATACCGAGAGTGTGGAAAACTGGAGCTCAAATCCAGCCACAGATAGTAACTGTGTGACCCTAGGCATATCATTGTAACCTCTACCTCAAGGTCCTAGTCTGTAAAATTGGAGATGAAAATAGGACCTTACTGGTTATTTAAAGGATCAACATCATGAGTTTAATTACCATCTCTATGCAGAAGAATTCTCAAATCTACCTTGCCCAACTTCCTAATTAATTTCTAATCTCACATCTTCATAAAGTCCAGATTTTTAGAAACCTCAAATTGGTTATCTAGGAGACATCTTAAAACTCAATATGCCCCCAAAACATCATCATCTTCCCCCAAATCCTCCTCTCTTACTACTTCCCTTATCACTACCAAGGACAGTATTATTCTCCCAGTTCTTCAGGCTCCCAGCCAGGAGTCAGTCTCTTGTATACACCCTTTTTTCTCCTATAACACTTTCAGTACATTCTGGTATAGACTTCATGCCTGTACTATTGCAAAAGCCTGCTTGTGGGTCAGTGTGCCTCCAAAGTTTCTCCCCACTCTCATCTAATCTCCATTCAGCCACTAATGATTTTTCCAAAGCACATGTCTGACCACCATAAACTCCAGAAGTTCCCTAATGTCTACAGGATCAAATACAAAATACTATTTGGCATTAAATGCCCTTCTTATAACCTCATACTCTCCTACTTTTCCAGTTTTCTTAAATATTATTCTCCAACACCTAGTTTTTGGTCCAGGGACACTGGTCTAAGGGCTGTTTCATGAATAAGACATTCAAATCCCTTGACTCCCAGAATTTTCTCTGGTTGTCCCCTACCTGTAATGCAATGCTCTCTTCTTTTCTCCACTTCAATTACTGACTTCCTTGGCTTCAAAGTTTCAGTCTCTCCCCCAACCTCTTAATCCTAGTGCCTTCTCTGTTATTTATCCTATATATAGATTGCTTCACACATACAAACATACACACACACACACAAACTCACTCTCTCCCTTTCTCATTCTCTCTCCCTCTCACACTGCTGCCCCAATTAGATTGTAAGCTCTTTCAGGACAGAGATTGTTTTTTGCCTCTTTTTGTATCCCCAGTATTTAGCACAGTGCTTAATACATGGTAAGCACTAAGTAGTTATTGACTGCATAGCATAATTTCTGGCACATAATAGGTGCTTAAAATGCTTTCCTTCCCTCCTCTAGCTTTGACATAATAAAATTGCAAAAGTATCAACTCTTACAAAAACTATCTTCCCATTCTTGCTTTTCAATTAATAGAAAGTAGTATCACTTACAAAAGAACTTTGCAAAACCCATTTCCTTTGGCTGCAAAAGGGTTTCTCCTAGATGTCCCACAGATATTGCAAACACAGCATGGTAAAAATGAAATTAATTATCTTCCCCTCATCTAGGTCCTCTGCTAAACTTCCCTTATTTTTATTAAAGGCATTATTCTCTTACTAGTCACCCAGATTCAAACTTCAATGTTATCCTCACTACATACTCTGTTCTCATCTTTCACACCTAATCAGTTTGCTATTAAATTCTAGGGATAAAGCAAAAACAGACAAAGTCTGAACACAAAAGTATAAAGTAAGCTTATTTTCATACTGAATAATTAACAAATCAAATAATTTGCAAAAATCATAATTTTCATGTTTCTCACAAAAAATCCCAGTCACATCATGAAAATGTCAGTGTTATATAAGAAGACAATTTGGCAAATGTCTTAAGACATATGCTGAGATAGAAGAAAGACTTTATTCTCAACTGGAAGGAGGCAAAGGTCAATGGCAGCAACTATGATCTTACTTCTACTAAAGAAGCAAAGTTTAGGAAACACTTTTAAATGTCTTGCCTTTGATCTTTTACATTTAAAAACAATGAAACAATTCTTAGCTTCCTTCTCTATGGAATACACTTGATCTTGTATAATGTAATAGAGTCTACTTTATTTAGGAAGTCCCTTTATTTAGGATAAATCAAACAGTAACAAGAACCTTATATTCAATAAAAGACTCCTGAAGGCTTTCACACAACTAGCTTAAATGGAGCATTATTGTTCTACTCTGAACACCACCACTTCCTTCCCTTACAGCTTTCTCCATGTATCAGGGAAGAACAAACCAGATGTCAATAAAAGTTAGTTGTATTCCTCCCTTCACCACGTGTCAACCATTTGTAATATAGCACAACTCACCGCAAAGATTTTTAATAAAGTTTTCATGTAGAGTTTTCGGATACCAAAGGAGACGCCAAAAATGGCTGGGACAATGATGAAAACCAGAAGGAGAGTGAAGAGGACTGTCAGGGAGATGCCAAGCAAGTTGACAATCAGGCTGTTAAAGGGCAGCAGCAGGAACATGGTGGTGGATCCAGACAAGGCCAGTGCCCTTCACTCAAACAGAAACCCTGCAGGCCCTGAAACTTTCAAACTGTCCTCTCTGAGAGGAATAGTCTGTGAAAGGAACCAAGTTCCCAAAGTTTAACTAGCTCCATTCCAAAGTTCACATCCTTTTACCATCTGTGTATGGAAGGGTAAAAAAAAAACTACTAGGAATGGTCCACAAATGGTAGACTGAAGACTCCAGACCACCCAGGAAAGATCTACTTTGGATATGAATAAGAAGGGGTAAACATTAAACAAAATCATCCAAAAGTCCAGACTCAGTCCTAGGAGAGTGAGCAGAGAGATCTCTGCTTCTGCTGTCCTTACACTGATATCAGAGGTCCTCTCTCATCCAAATGCACTTGGCAGATGAATCTGTCTTGGTAATAATACACACCAAGTTGTTATGTCATTGCTAGAATGGCACCAGAAAAAGGTCAACTTTGTGCCAGAAACATTCAGCTAATTCCTGAGCAGGCTACTGGCACTTTATATAGAAGACTGTTCACGTTAAAAATGGGGAAATTAAATAATTTTTTACTTAAAATCCCTTCACAGGATGAAAAGAATGTCTTCACAAGGGTGAGTTCATGTCTGGCTCCATTCTTCCTCAAGAGAGGTTCCTGGGGCTCTCTGCTTCCAGGATCCTCCTACAGAGCTACAGTCCTTGCCAGTGGGCCACAGATCCTGGCAAAAAACTTTTCATGCTGCCTCCATAGAATGAAATTCCAGACCCTTCTGGCATTGGTCTTCACTGAATAATCTTCCTTCTAGGGCCCCCTTTCGATGACTTATGTTCTTAGTAAAAAGCTGCTCACATGCTGCCAGAGCTGGAAGAGAAAATGGAAACAAAAGTCAATCTAGCAAATCAAGAAACATCAATTTCTTTTTTTAGGCAGTTAGGGAAGTGTTCAAGTGGTCCTGAGCCAGGTTCAGTAATTCTGTATACTAAGGATCTGGCAGAGCAAAAAGGACAGAGTAGACACGAACACAGATGTTTTAAGTGATTTTCTATCTCTTAAAGCACTGGCTTTTCAATTTCAAATGTCCAAATAGAATTCATACTTTGCAAAGCTGAAATAAGAAAAAATATTATGTCTAAAAGGGCAATATATAATCACCAAGCTTGAATTAGCATTGCCCTATATTGATACAAATAACTGGTTTCTGACCTTCTATATCCTTGAAAAACAAGACTTTCATCTAGAAGAAACATGTAATTATGCTAGGGATGACTTTACAATAATTCCTAGGCAAAGAAAAGCCTGAAACAAAGCAAATTTAAGCACATTTCTGTGCCTGCATATCACAACTTACAAGAGCCCAACTTGGTGGATTCCAAGCTTCATCCCAAAAATGCTTCAGAAAATTATGTCTCAGTGAACCAAATTCAGCAAATCAAAAAGTTTTAGCCAAATCAAGTCCAAAAAAGCATTTACAACAGCACCTACACGAGGTGTGGAGGATGAATGTGTAAAGAAGTGTGAAATTGGAAGTGGTATAGAAGGAAGAACCTCCTCTTCCACAAGAAGGTTCAAACCAGTTAGGAATCAGAAAAAGATCAGATTGACTTTGGTTCTCATTCCAGGTCTACTTCCTTTTGGTTCATTTAGACCAGAGCCTTTAAAATTATAAGTCTTAACTGTCCCCCCCCCTTCAATTTGCCAAGATATTCATTTTTCTAAATATTCTTTGCTTTTATTTTCCTGAAGACAGCAAATCCTCTTCCCTCTAATTCTCCAACCCAGATTTTATGTGGAACCAGTCATGATTAATAATCTGACCAAGGACTAGGAATCTAATGTGGTCTTTCAAAAATAAGGAAAAACATCCATCATATAAATTAAATATGACTTGAATATCTTATTCTCCTGAAAACACTCTAATTAAAAAACAGCATTGGTATCAGAATGGCCATCCAAGGCAGATTCTAACAGCTCAGTTAAAGTTTTGAAAACTTGCAGATATCAGGACACTTTCCTCCTTTCTCACTTCAGCAGTCTCCTCTATCAAAAATAACTCATGTCTAAGCCGGCTATTCATTCCACTGAAAAAGTGATATTTTTCTTCAAGTAACTACCACATCCAAGATACTTATGCTCTATGATAAGACTCATTAAATTAAAGTAAGCCTATTCTATTCATCATCCTCATTTCTTATTCTTTTCAAGTTTTCAATGGATCCCAATGTGGTTTGATTTAGGGAAAAGTATAATTTCAGCAAATTCCTGACCTGGGTACAGACCTGAACAAAAGCCTGCTGCTGAACCCTTACTTCTTAGCCACCTGGAAAGCTCTGATGGATCTGACTGACAGAACTGTAGGTTTCCCTTCTGTTGGGTATTTTTGCCCTGGTTATTCATTCCTCTACAGAGTTCAGATTAGACTCTGGCTGGACCTGAGACCCTAAATGCTACTGCTTGCTTCTGATTTTTTTTGCTCAGTACATAAACATAGTTAGGGCTTACAACTGTTTACTTACTCCAGAATGCACAATTAAGAGTAAGTATCTTCCTCAGTTCTCCCCAAATCTATGATCCTGATGTGGAAACAAAACTACCTTGACTTATTTCCATACCAGGCATGAAGTGTCCCAATTCCATTGGAACCTCAATGTGCTCTTGAGTGCTATAGCCTCTTGCCCCTAGTTGGACCTAATGTTCATAGACCTGTATCTAGCCAACTTGGGCTGAAAAATGTGATTCACTGAGTTTTTTCCTTTGGATTTCCCAATCAGTATTCAGATGGTGCATTTTCTAGATTTTGTTTAGAGGAATTTAGATGGCTGGAGGGGAAAACCTGCTATACTTCTTGGTGTCTACCATCTTGGTTCTACTCCCCATTATGGTCACCTTCTAGGCTTTAAAGTGTTAACAATGATGGGGCAGCTAGGTGATACACTGGATAAAGCCCTAGAAGGAGGAGGACTCAAGTTCAAATCCAGCTTCAGACAATTAGATATGTGAGCCTGAGCAAGTCACTTATCCTTGACTGCTCTCCCCCATACCCAAAAAACCCCCAAAGAATGGCAGAAGAAATCTGAGAAGAAGGAAAGAGGAGAAAAAGCAGACTGGCATCAACAAAAATAAGGCTATGTAATGTCAATTTTTGAATTCAAGTCCTAAACACCAACTTTTTTTGGTGTTTACCACATGGTAGCCATGGTAGCTTACCATTTTCTCCAGTATAATTAGCCCAATCTTAGGATTGGATCATAGATCAAAGAAGTAGAGCTAGAAGGGATATTAGAATTGTATTCTAATTGTATTTTAGATGAGGAAAGTGAGATCCAGGAACATGAGGTGGTCATTCCTATGGGACACATAAGATATAAACATTTATATAGAGTCTATTAAGTGGCAAATTATAGTTTTCATTTTAAAGATAATTAAGCCTAAAGAGGAACTGACCTGTCCAAGTTACTATGGAGTTGATGCCAATCTCAGAATCCCAGTCAGGTTATTTGATAACTGGTCTAAGCCCAGGATGGAGAAGTGCATTCAGTTTACTAATCTGGCTGGACTGACTTACAGACTAGATAGCCATTTAGAAGCTTTCAATGCTAATTTTGCTCATAACATAATTTCTTCAAATTTTCATCCCCCACAATCTATTTTTGAAAACAATTTGATGTAAGAAAATCAAGGAGTCCATAGTAAAGAAAAACTTGAGTGTAAAGGTCAAGTTAAATGTAATGTGTTTCAGAGGAAATTGATAGGGATAATAAGACTTTATGAGTTAATACATAAAACTGTTAATGGCGGAATTAAGCACCCAGCAAAGAAAGGTTAAGACTAGAAGAGGTGCTAAGAGAAAGGACAGGGAGGCTATTAATTTCAAGCAAAAATTGAGGAAGGCAAAGCTTGGCTATAACTTGCACTGAGGGGAGCTTTAACTTAAGGCATTATCACCAGCAAGAAGTAATTCACATTTATATTAAACTTTAAAATTTTCAAAGTACTTTCTTGTTTCAGGAAATTCTATGTTGAAATGGGGAATAAAACCATATATTACTATGATCCATATATTCCAAAATAATATAAAGCAATTACAAATCCACAGCCCTAGGCATTTCATCTAATCTTGTTTTCATCAGTTTCCTCATCTGCAAAATCAATTGGAGAAGAAAATGGCAAACCACAAATGGGGTCCTATAGAGAGTTGAAGACAATTGAAACGACATGATAGTTACAAAAATCATAATTCTGTTAGCAAAATCCTCAAATAGTAGAATTGTTAGGGAGATGTAGGAACAAATTTAAAATAAGTTAGTTAATACAACACCTCATTTTATAGGCATGTATACTGAAGAAGAGATTAAGTGCTGTAACGTGCTCTCCTGGTAGTTACAATTACTAGCTTAATAACCGGTAGTGCACTCAAGAACAACCACGTGTAATCTTAAAAGCCTTTATTATACCTACTCACATAATGCCCTAACTGATGCCCTGACTTGTTGGTTCCCGAGTGAACACCTGGTCAGAAGACCCATGTGTTCACTACCAAAACCCTTACCTCTTTTGGCTATCCATCTTGGCTTGGCCACCCAGGCTGGGAAGCCAGGGTGAAGAATGCCAGGTTAAAGAGGGCGCTTGCTGACTGCAGTGGGCTTACATAGGGCCTGTGAGGTCACACACACAGCCAATCAGCGAGAGAGTCACCCATTAGGAAGCTATCTCAATATGGCCAGGATCCTGCCCAAAGGCAGTCCTAATATCCACAGAAATTACTTCAGGGCCTCAATCTCCCGATGCGCTGTGGCACCCATTTAAAGGCCCCTTACAATTCCCTTTCTCTTGTTTTGCGGGAACCGCACATCTCACCAAGCTAAACTTTTAGCACCAGCTATAGTTCACTTGATCCATGAGATGACAGAGTGTTATGCCCAAGGAGGTACAAAGCAGCAGATCAGTAAACAGAAGTATGACAATAAGAACCAGGCTCAACAGTGGCCCAAGTGTTCAACCCATTCATCAAAGTCATACTCGAGATAATATGCCAAAGAGGTTGGATGCCAATGAGGTAGGATGTCAACACTGAGGTGGGAAGTCAACAAGGTAAAACATCACAATTCTAGTTAACAAATATCAGTATGTAGGTTGTCACAATTCTAGTTACATTTATCACAGTTCTAGACCAATTCTAGTTTCTTACAATTTTCTGTTGCACTTGTCACAATCCTAGAACAATTCTAGCTTATCACAATTCTCAATTGCACTTTTCACAATTCTAGAACAATTCTAGCTTATCACAATTCTCTATTGCACTTTTCACAATTCTAGAACAATTCTAGCTCATCACAATTCTCTATTGCACTTTTCACAATCCTAGAGCAATTCTAGCTTCACAGGTGCACATAAGCAAAGTCATGTCCAATAACATTGTCTCAATAACAATGGCAGGTGGGTGTGTTGGTTTTTCACCCACTAATTTAAAAGCATAGTCCTTCAATAGAAAGCATAGGGCAAAGCCTCTCCCCAGGCCACCATATGGCAAGTAGCCACGGGAGGAGCAAGCAGGTCCATTGTCCATTTACAGTCTTTATATTGCGTATCACCCAAAACAGTCCATTTCAGCTGCAACACTGGAACTGTGTCTGGTGTCTCTGGTGTCACGGTCAGGAGGGGCATCGCTGCCATCAGCGTCTGAAGGGCTGCAGACATCTGGCTGGTCCCTCTGTTGTCTGGTCCTTCTCTTGGATCCCCAGGTTACAAATGTCTCTGGTGGGGATGAACTCTGCTGCTGGATCTGCACCTAGGAAGGAATGTCCCCGGGGCCCAACCTGGGCCTTTCCAAATGCCATCCAGGCCTTTCCACATCACAGTGGAAACAAAGTTGTTGTCAAAAAGATTAACAAAAGTCAGACAAAAGTTAGTCAGTTTGTCACTTAGCTGCACTTTCTGTGTATGCCCGAAGTGCATTGCTAAGGTAAAAGGCAAAGAATTTAAAAATGTAAAACCAAAATAACTTTAAAATGTAAAATCAAAATACTTTGAAGATGTAAAATCAAAATTTAAAAATTGTAAGCAATCACATATCCCAAAATTCCCTTCTCTTGTTTAGAAGAGAAGATCTTGGGGATAGTCTGTGCAGTAATGACTTTACTAATAGGATTATAAGATGCCAATGGAATGTGCAAAATCAAATTCAATGCAAAAACACCTAAAGGCAAAGTATTTGTAAGCCAATCCATAAACTGTCTTAAATGCATGTGAAATTTCTACAATAGAAAAATGGTTGATCACATGTCTAGCTGCTTCTCCAGATTGGAATGAGGCCATAATGTCCATTGGTCTTAAAACATCCACTCATACAGTTAATGAAAAAAGAACACTCGGCTATATCCCTGAGTTCTTTTGCCTAAAAATCAAAGTTTGAGTTTCTGATACCGAATTGTACTCCAGGAGTGTGAATCAATAAATCTGATATTACTTTTCCTCCTGGGTCAAAGATCACACACTGTCTATTTATTCTAGTGATTAAAACAGCAATTTTCCAACCCATTCTAGGCATAAACACTGTTTTATAAATACTCGTAGGGGGTTGGGAAATCAAGCCCACCTGTGGAAGTGAAAAATCCACGAGGTAAGAAAAGAGGAGTTCCAACTCTCCAAAGACTATCCTAGCAGTTTTACAAGTATAAAACTCCACTCTCTCTAACTGCAAGGTCTTGTCCCTGTAAGGTGTCTTAGAAATTAACTGAACAGTATTTTTAAAACTTTTCTGATTATACTCAATACCCCACAATTCCTTTTTGCCTTGGGGCATAAAGCCTACTCCAGTCCTTTGAAATGAAGACACAGGAGTTTTGAATGGATTAATGGGCAGTGCTGATAGTATTATCTCCCTTCCTTTTCCTACTCCCCCTTCTCCCTAGGCCCAAGAAGGTGAGGCAGAGGGAAGAAGAATTGGAAAATTCCCCAAAGGCTGATTTAAAATCAAACCTGAGCTTTGCACATAAAAAGAACTAAACTTCTTCTCAATGAAAGAGTAATCAATAAATTCCTTAAAACAACAATGCACTTTAGTCCATGTGGTTCGTTTATTTCCTTCCTTAGTTTCAGCCACTGGTTTGAACTCTTCCTGTTCTATCTGTAGTAACCTAGCTTTTTCTTCTTTCTCTATCTCCATCTGTAGTTTAACCTGCAATTCCAGCAACTCTTGCTGTGGCATTTTATACTCTATACTGTCATATATACGCATTAGCTCTAGGTTGCTCCCTCTCCGAGATATATTTACTGGGTGTGGGGATAGCCTTCTCGGAGCTTGATTACAAGCTTCCTGCTGTTCTTCAGTGGTGATCTTTGTTAAAAGATCTTCCATCTGGCTCTTTAACCTCTTTATGTAAGCATTATGTTCAGCTGTGTCCTTGAGCCTGATCCCAGATTTACCTGGGTCCATATTGCTTCTCTGTCTTCCCTCTTAAGTGGCGTTTCTACCGGATCTTTCAGAATCTTAACTCTGAATATTAAATATTTTCAAAACCTGATAATTCCTGATGCCCCACGTTGGGCGCCATTTGTAACGTGCTCTCCTGGCAGTTACAATTACTAGCTTAATAACCGGTAGTGCACTCAAGAACAACCACGTGTAATCTTAAAAGCCTTTATTATACCTACTCACATAATGCCCTAACTGATGCCCTGACTTGTTGGTTCCCGAGTGAGCACCTGGTCAGAAGACCCATGTGTTCACTACCAAAACCCTTACCTCTTTTGGCTATCCATCTTGGCTTGGCCACCAGGCTGGGAAGCCAGGGTGAAGAATGCCAGGTTAAAAAGGGCGCTTGCTGCCTGCAGTGGGCTTACATAGGGCCTGTGAGGTCACACACACAGCCAATCAGCGAGAGAGTCACCCATTAGGAAGCTATCTCAATATGGCCAGGATCCCGCCCAAAGGCAGTCCTAATATCCACAGAAATTACTTCCGGGCCTCAATCTCCTGATGGGCTGTGGCACCCATTTAAAGGCCCCTTACAAAGTGCCTTGCTAAGAGTTAAGCACAGTATCTGGCACATAGTAAGTATTTAACAAGTGTTTGTTGATTGACTTCCAAAGGTCAGAGAACTGGCAGGCCTACATTAGAACCCATTTTTCTCTAACTCCAAACTCATCATGACTTCCATCACATTGCCTTCACTTAACAATTATATTTTAGATTTTCCAAAATGTTAATCTTATGTGGCTAAAAAATAACTGAAGCTACTTCAATGCCTAACTTAATTAAAAAGCAACTCTTTAACTGTTTAAATTCAAATTTAACATCTTTGGTGGATTTGCAATCAGTGCAACATCTGAGTTTGAGGCCTATTTTTGCAACTTATCTGTGTGACACTGGACAAGTTATTTATTCTCTCAGGTCTACCATTCCTAATTTGTAAAGTGTGTAGGTTGGAAGAAATGACTTCTAAGTCATATGTAAGAGATATGCTAAATGGAAAAAAAAATTTTCAGTTCTAGCTAAACCATAATCTATGACTATCCCTACATCATACAACCTCATTAAGATTTTTTTAAAATGACCAAATTAATAAAACAGGAAAAAGATGATTTTTTATCTGAGAAAAATAAATTGAGAAAGCCATAAATGAACTCCCATTAAAAAACTGCAACAATTTCCAAGTCTAAACAAATGGCTTCTATGAAATATTCTAAAAATAGTAATTATGTGATCAAAACTGTTTCCAAAAATAGGGGAAAATTCAGATATAAACTTGCTACCAAACCAAGAAGAAATAAAGCAAATATCAGATCAATACACATAAAGAATACTAATACAGACATACCAGAATTCTAGCAAAGAGATGAACAGTAACATGTCCAATTTTTTTTCATTGTGGACAAATTGAACTTATACTAAGAACAACCAATCCCCAATATATGTATAGTCAAAGTCAGGCATTTTTTTACCACATTTCAAAGAAAAAACAATTCACAACAGAGGAGAAACACGGTAAAAGCAGCAATCTAAGTTACTCAAAACAGATAATTATAGAATTTGGAAAAGATCTATGATTTCATATACATAGGAAACTGGTCTTCTGGATCCAAGATCAGATCTCTATCTACACTACCCGACAACCTCTCATATAAATACAAATAAATATAAAGTATCATCTCACATTCATTCAAATGACAAAAATGATTAAACAATGGGAAAATTCTATATTGGTGGTGATGTGGGAAAACAAGTATAGTATTTTATAGCTGGTAGAAAATAATTTTGAATTTTGCAAGATACTTTACAAAATATTTACCTGTATTAAATTCATAAAACTATACTGGGATTATTGGGGGGAGAAGGGGAAGAAATCAACCATGTTTCCCAACAAATGGAAAAGACTGAAAAAAACTGGCAATACAAACACAATGGAAGATTACAGTATTTTAAGGGATATATATATGAAGAATTCAAATAAGGAGAAAACTATAAGAACTAAGCCATAAGTAAACAAAAGAGAATCAAAATACTGTAACAAAAACAAAATACAATAATACAAAATACAATAATATGAAAAAGATAACTAATTTTTTTTCCCTGAGGCTGGGGTTAAGTGACTTGCCCAGAGTCACACATCTAGGAAGTGTTAAGTGTCTGAGACCACATTTGAACTCGGATCCTCCTGAATTCAGGGCTGGTGCTCTATCCACTGCGCCACCTAGCTGCCCAAAAAGATAACTTTAAATGATTCATATTTAAAACACTGGACTATGGTTTTTTCTTTAATTTTTTCTTTAATAAAAATACTAACACAGGCTATACGTAATATGGGCCACAATCACTTTTATGTGGTTTTACTTCATTGTTCTTGTGGAGATTAAGACTTAACTGTAAATACACTGCAGTCATTTGTCAAAATTTATTGATTAAAAAAACTTGAAAGCTTACTCAAGTGACAAAATGAACTTTAAAAATTAATAACTAGAAAATGTTTATTCTTCCAAATATAATCTACTAACATCAACTTGTACAACATTCTTACCGAAAAGATGGTTTTCTTTTTGTTTCATGTCCAAAAATTTACAAAAACCTCAGAACTGCACAAAGTTCCTAATATGTAAGAGAGGTTGTGTACCATAATTACAAACTCAATTAGTACCAGGAAAATGCAATAATTAAGTAGCGTTTTCCCTTTCAGCTAAGTAAAAGTGACTAAATCTCTCTTGTACAACTATTACTTGAGAAAAATCAAATATACAATCCTTTCTATTTCCCCATCTTTCTGAAGCATGAAAAGAGAAAAACATTTTAAAGTAGATCTCATTATACCATAGATTATGTTACAACTATAACAATATATCCTATAAAATAAATATTGCATTGCTACAATATAAGTTACCAAAGAGATACCATAATGGAATTTTACTTGAAACACTAAATATACAATACTGTTCAAGTGCCACCAGTTTTAAGTCACTGAAAGCAATAGAAATTTAAAACAAAGCACGGATCTTCCTGGGAAAGTTAATATAAGCCTGTGTGAAAATTAGTTATATTAAGAACAGAAACCAGTCAGCCACATTAAGCTAGACCTGTTAGAAATATTCAAAAAATCAGTTCTGCTAGAAACAGAAAAACCCACACTATTCAAGAGAAAAATAAATATGTAATTTATAGGAGAAAATATTTTACCTTCCCAAAAGCAGTGAGTGATTTTTGATAGCACATACATATAAAAAATTAGAGAATGTGCCCAATATATGTATAATTTACAAATTATACACATATACTACAGTAATGATAATTATATGTACTGTGAAATTTACAAAAAAGATTAGCTAAAATTAAATGAAATATTGATCCTACAGTCATAAGGCAACAGT
Source organism: Sminthopsis crassicaudata (assembly GCF_048593235.1). Classification (NCBI taxonomy): domain Eukaryota; kingdom Metazoa; phylum Chordata; class Mammalia; order Dasyuromorphia; family Dasyuridae; genus Sminthopsis; species Sminthopsis crassicaudata. The sequence goes on along the minus strand of NC_133618.1, from coordinate 136,230,505 downwards.
TTCTTAAATAGGGAAACAGCATAGCGCATAGTCTTAAGTATTAAGAATATTAAAAATATTTGATAGTTATCCTACTCTGCCTACTGTATTTATACCTTTATACTCATTATATTCCATATGCTATATCCATTATATTCCATATGCTATATCCATTATATTCCATATGCTATATCCTTTATACTCCTCTTCCATATACTACCTCCTCCTTCAACTTTGGGAATTCCTCATTTCCTTCAAGGCAGCTCAAGTACTACCTTCTTCATGAAGTCTCTTCTGGTTTCCCTACTCCCAAAATATATATAAAAAATACAGTAGGCACTTAATAAAAATTTATTAACTGACCAAAAACATTAAGTGCCTATTATAATAAACATTTATTAAGTGTCTACTATACACAAGAGGCTTAAAAGATAGTCCTTAATCTTACATATATTCTGTAAATACACACACACACACACACACAAAACACAGGCATATGCAGGCATATATACATATTGTCTCTCCCACTATTAGATAAGCTTCTTTTTGAATAAACAATTTTCTAAGAAACAAAGAATTAATAATTAAAGAAATAAAAATTAAAACACCCTTATCAAATCTTCAATACCGAAAAAAAAAGAAAAATTACAGATGTTGGAGAGGTTATGGGGAAAACAAGGACATCAATGCATTGTGGGTAGATTTGTAACTTGGTCCAGCCACTGTGGAAAGCAAAATCAAAAAATTATAAATTGTGCAAATCATTTGATCTAACAATGATATCAACTAATATGATATTTAGCAACTAGTCCTATTCCCTATCAAAGAGCTCAAAAAAAAGATACATGCAAAAGTAGTTCTTTTTCTGTTGACAAAGGAATGAAAACGAAAGGAACACCCATCAAATGAGGAATGACAAATCACAGCACAAAGATGTACTAGTATACTACTATGCTCTAAGAAATGATGAAAAAGACATTTAATAAATCTGGGAAGAGGCATTCAAATTAATGCACCAGGAGAACAATGTATTCAATGAACAAAACTGTAAAATGCAAACAAATTTGAAAGATTTAAGATATCTCAGATTAATACAATGGCTAACCATAATTTTCAACAATTTACCCAAGTCTTGAAAGAAAGGTGATGGGCCAATGGTGCTGACTAAGTATATTTACCGGACATGACCAATGCAGAAATTCATTTTGCTTAACTATGCATATTTTTAACAAGAGTTTTGGTTTTTTCCTTTTCTTTAAAAAAAAAAAAATCAGGAGATGGCAATTAAATGGTACAATGGATAAAGCACTGCCCCTGAAATCAGGAGGCCCAAGTTCAAATGTGATCTCAGACACTTAACCCTTAACTAGCTATAAGACCCTGGGGCAAATCACTTAAACCCAAATTGCCTCACAAAATAATAATAATAATAATAATAATAATAATAATAATAATAATAATAATAATAATAATAATAATAATGATAATAATAAATCAGAAGAATGGCAGATAGATAGAAGAAACAAATGTTAATCGAAAAAAATTTTAAAGAAATGTAAGCTTTTTGAGGACAAGGATTATTTTATTTTTGCATCTCCAGCACTTACCAGTTACATAGCATGAGTAAAGTACTTCATAAAGTTACTAGAGGATGAAGTGGAGAAGGGAGACTCTTTAGACAGGGAGACCAATTAAGAGTATATTGAAGGGTACATGATTTGGGCATAAAGGATGCTGCCATAAATAAATTAGGAGATCAAGGGATAATTTAGGGATAATTTACCTATTAGATCTTTGAAGAAAGGAAGAATTTATGATCAAAGGACTAGAGAACATTATGAAAGGCAAAATGGACAACTTTGAGTATTAAAGTTTTTGCACAAACAAAACCAACAGAAATAAAATTAAAAGGGAAGTGGTAAAGGTCTCATTTCTAAAATACAACTCTGAGATACCACCTCTCATCTCTAAGATTTGCTAAGATGAAAGGAAAAGATAATGATAAATGTTGGAGGAAATGTGGGAAAACCAACATTAATGCATTGTTGGTAGAATTGTGAAGTGATCCTACCATTCTGGTTAACAATCTGGAATTGTGTCCAAAGGGCTATAAAACTGCATATATACTCTTTCACCTAGCAGTACTACTACTGGGTCTGTATCCTAAGGAAATCATAAAGGACCCACATGTGCAAAAATGTATGTAGCATTTCTTTTTTGTAGTAACAAAGAACTGGAATATGAATAGATGCCCATCAATTGGGGAATGGCTGAATAAGATATGCTATAGGAAGACAATGGAGTATTTATATTGCTCTACAAAAAAATCATGAACAACCTGATTTATACGAACTGAAGCTGAGTGAAACAAGCAGAACCAAGAATACATTGTATGCAATAACAGCAAGAATGTATGATGACCAACTATGAGACTTGATTCTTTTCTCAGTGGTTCAGTAATCCTAGGCGATCCCAATAGACTTTGGACAAAAAATACCATCTGTATCCAGAAAAAGAATTGTGAAGATTGAATGTATATCAACACATGTTATGTTCACTTGTTTGTTTTTAACAAACAAATTTTTCCTATGGTTTTTCTCTTTTATTCTGATTTTTCTCTCAACATGATTCATAAAGCAATTAAAATAAAATTTTAAAAGTATATATTGCAGAAGCAATATAACAATATAGGTAGTGAAAGCAAGGAGAACGTTAGATATGCTAGTGAAGAGATGGATATGAACACTGTTATAGTGGAAGAATGGACAAGACTCAGCAACTGGTTGGATATGTGGAATGAGGTAGAATCAGTTAAATCTGCTTAACAGTGCTTGACACACAGGATATGTACTAAACAAAATGGAAGATATCAGCAAGGTTATGAACTTGGGTAACTATAAGGATGACAAAAATAGTAAAAGTTGAAAGAAGAGTGTTAGGGGATGAGGGAAAAAGATACATATTGCAAGCTATCCAGCTTATTCTTCACTAAAAAGTAAAAAGTTAGGCAAAGTATAGCATTCACCAAAGGATAACTTGTAACCACAATGATCTGATATAGAGGGCAGGGTGTGAGTATGCTGAGGGAAAATTTGTAGCAATGAGTTATTACAGCACCAAAGGGGAGTTTCGGGGACTCTGCAAAACCATGGAGGGCCAGCAACTAGACAAGGTAGAGCTGAGTGATAATGGATGAAGGAGAAGTTCAGTAGTGTTGAAAAGAAGCCCCATCCACTAAAATTCGGTTCCGCACATATATATTGTTATCTAGGATATAGTATAACATATTCAATATGTATGGGAATGCCTGCCATCTAGGGGAGGGGGTGGAGGGAAGGAGAGGAAAATTCGGAACAGAGGGAGTACAAGGGATAATGTTGTAAAAAATTACCTATGCATATGTGCTGTCAAAAAATGTTATAATTATAAAATTAATAAAAAAATTTAAAAAAAAAGATATTTTGAACCATTAATGCCAATACAAAAAAAAAAGTCAGGGATGTTATCCCAAAAAATACTACTCTTCATTAAGAAATTACTTTTCTTCTGTATAGAAGAATTTTACATATTTAACATATATTGGATTACTTGCTATGTAGGCAGGAAAAGGAGGGAGAAAAAAATTAGAATAACACTTGGCAAAGGTGAACACTGAAAAACTATCTTTGTAAATAAAGCTATTATTTGAAAAAAAGAAATTACTTTTCCTATGCCACTTAAAATATAATAATTTCCATCAATATGTAGATATATAAACATTGAAATTAATCTCTTTTGAGTTCCAGTTTCACATGGCCATCTTCTTGTTAGACATCTTTAGCTTGGATGTCTTGATTTCTTTGATGTCCTTTCTATATGGCAAGTTAAACTCACTATGTTCAAAATAGAACTTATTATCTCCTGCATCTAAATGAAAATGACTCTTCTCTGCTAAAATCCCTCCCTGTAGCGGTTTCTCAAACATGACACAACTATCTCATACTTGGAATGTTCACCACCTTCAGTTTCCTTGGCTTCCTTATAAAACTTTCTGCAGAAACACCTCTAGAGCCTTCTTCCCCAGCAACTAGTACCTTCCTTCCACATCCTTTCACCTCTTCCAGTCCAGAGATGCAAAAGAGAAAAATGCTTTTAAGAATACCTGTAGTAAGGGTATGATACCCTATGTAGACAGAGGGAGAAAAAGAGGGAAAGGGAGAGGGAAGGAATGAAAGAAGGAAGGAGGGAATCTTCCAGCTGTTGTTTGTTCTTTGTTCTGGAAGAAGACCAAAAGCTCAGAAGTGATACCATGACCTTTAAGTGAATTGGATTTAAGGGAGGGAGGGAGGGCTGTACAAGGTCACGTGCCTCACTTTCCCCCACAGAGCCATATGGATCAGTAGCAAGATATATATCAAGAGGATTGGAGATGGCCCTGGATGAAGTGGGGGACCTTTGGTCTTTTTAAACAAGGTCTTCAACAGGCCTCAGTCTGAGATTACATGCATTAAGTGATTAAGGATAGGTAACAACTGAGGCAAAGAATCTTTTCTTTCACCTAGTCCCCCCCCCAACAAAAAAAAAAAAAATCTAAAGAAACAAACTAACAAATCTGAGAGGGGAAAATCCTCAGAGTTTCTGGCCAAGCAGAAAAGTAGCCAAAGCTACTTACATTCAATCTGTGTCGATCAGGACCCAGTTACTTTGAGGTATTGGCTAGAATTCTTTTTAAAGGACCAACACCAATCTGATTCTCATTGGCCATCAAAAGACTCTAGGTCAAGCTCCATTTGGTCACCCAGGTTTGTAAACTACAACCTAGGAGTGATCCTTGACTCCTCACCCTCCTTTACATCTCCTGTCCAATTAGCTGGTGATTCTACTTAGGCTACATTTCCTACAGCCCCCAACAAGATATCTCCTTCAGATACCCACATGACCACCTTTCTTTATCACAGGCTTTCAACATTTCTGCCTTGGGCAGAAATAGCTTCCTAATGGCTCTTCCAGCTCCAAGTGTCCCCTCCACTAATTCACACTCCAGATGCCAGAGACATTCCTAAAGCACAAACCTCTCACCCAGTCGCTCCTCTGCTCAAGAAACGCCAAAGGTTGTTTATTGCCCCTTCAATAAAATGCAAACTTTTCGGTTGGGCGTTTAAATAGCAGTCATCATACTATTCCGACTCCAGACTATCTTTCCAGACTCATCCCAAATTCTTCAAGAAGCACACTTCAACAAATCAGTTCCTGGCTTTCTCCAACATGCCATTTCCCCTGCTGTTTCAGGGCTTTTGCCCTGGTGGCCTGTTCATCCACAGGAAGGACTTCCTCCTCACCTGTGCTTCTCAGAATCCCTAACCCCCTTCTTCCAAGATCAGCTCCCACCTCCTGCATATAGCCTACCTGATCCCCAAAGTGACCAATATGGCCCCTGCTAACATCACCTTTATACAAATATTTTATCTACTTATATTTCTCTAACAAAACAGAGGGCAAATAAAATATTTGCTGACTGATACTCATTGCGTGACTACGTTGTCCCAGACAAGTCTCCATGAATTCTAAATTTTTACACTCAGCTAGATAATTGATCCTAGATGATTTCTTTTCTAGAAATTTCTTTAAAGCACTCACGGATGCTCCCTAGTTCTAGTATCATTAAATTGTTGATGATTTTTAGTTATGGGTACACCTCTTAGGTCGGCTGAATGGCACTGGGGACAGCGAGCCTCAGATATGGTCTCAACACCCTTCATAGGTATTCGATCCCATGCTATTAGCCTTATTAGCCTGAACGTCTTCATTTATAAAATGCAGCCCACTAACAAAAATTCACAGGACTTAAAATGGCCAAAACAACAAAAATGCCTTTTAAGCTTTTGCTTTGTTTACCAGTTCTAGACAAGAAACTTCTACCAGCGTGGGTTGGTCCCTTCGCTCCCATTCACAGTCTCAGTGACTTGTCAGAGACACCAGGTCACATAGGCAGATGAAACAGGGTTTCGTAGGGGTCATGAGCATGAGTACCTACCCTCGGGACTTCCACATTTTGGTAAACAACAGCGAAGTGAAACGGCATCATGAGCCAAGCAAGGCAAAGGAATTAAAGAGATTCGGTCACTGTTAGAAGTGGACCAGAGACAAGGTTCAGACACAGGCGTAATTAGTTTGAACTGTCAGTGAAACAATTTCTTCAGGTGAAAAATTACGCCAAAAGCTAGAAAGAAGGATTCCAAGCCAGGCAGTCAATTACGAGATAAGCATCACAACAAACAGCCGTGTGAAACACTCCTGGGCTGCGTGTGTCCTCTACCTCAAAAAGAAAAATGTGTAAAAGCCCTCGTCCGAGGACCCCCCACAGAGAAGCCGTAGCGGAAAGCTGTGAACAGTTTTTGAAGGTGGGAGGGAAGGGAAGGAAAGGGACTCTGCTTTCCCCCCGCTCCCCCCAACATATCCCTAGTGAGATATAAAGAAAATGCAGGCTGGGAGAAAGGGCGAGGACACGTAGAACGGAACAATACAGCGTAGGATTTCCGAAGAAGATGGGGAGGAGATAGCCAGAGACTCAGTCTGGAGGAGGAAGAGTAGGAAGCGGGGTGAAGGTGGGCGGGGGAAAGGGAAATCCTTTCCCCATTGGACGCCACGCGAGAGCGCCCCTCCCCATCCAGCGTGGATTCGGGGAGCCCTGGCTCCGACTACACAGGCAGCCAGGGCTGGGGAGAGGAAGATTCCACTCCAGGAAAGAAAGGGGAGGTCGGAATGTTCCACCCTGGGAACCCCGGGGGAACTCGATGGTGTCTCCCGAGCTCCACAGCCGGCAGGAGAGGCCCCCGAGAATCTAGTACCGGCCCTTAACCCCCGCCGAACCCCTGACCCTCCCACTCCTCAGCCTCGTCCTCAGTTCCTTTGGCGGCTACCGATATTGGGAGGGCAAGGGTCGGGCCAGTTATACTCACCGGCTGTACTGCACCGGGGTCCTGGTCCTGGTGCTCAGGATCCCTCCGTTCACAGTCCCACCCCCACCGCCGGCCAGAGACTAGGTGGCGAGTTTGTGCGCACGCGCCCGCCCGCCCTTTGTCTACGCCGCTTTGACGTGACGCCCCGCCCCCCGCCCCTTTTTTTCCAACTGAGGGCGCGCGCAGAGGGAGGAAGGGCGATGCTGACGTCACCAACGCCGCCAGTGGGCGGGTGCCGCCTTTTGAGCGCTCCTCCTGCAGCGCTAGACTAGAGCGGAGTCTCCCCCTAGCGGGGCAGCGATTGGCCAGAAGGCGGTGATAGATCTTGTGAGAGGTTCGCACTGGCCCCCGTCCGAGCGGCGGCGGCGGTTGGGGGCCGAGGCCTGGTCTCCAGCTCCAGGCGGGCCAGTTGTGGGTCCGCGCCCCTGCGGCCTGCGCTTTCTCAGAGGTTAGACATTCCCGCCCAGTCGTCCGGGGACGGAGCCCGGCCCTGTAGCGAGGGAGCCGGGCCGGGGCGGTCACCTGGGCTCTCGGTCCTACTCTGCCTGGAACACAAGGTAGCCCAAGCCAAACGTGTCTCTCTACAAGGAAACTCATCCTTGGCCATGCTATTGTCCTGCAGAGAGAAAGCAGGCTTTGCCTGCAGCCCGGCCGGGCCTCCGTCCTGGCGGTTCACAGTCAGCTTTGGGATTTAATGACTCACTGCCGTACCGATGACTTAAAGCCCTACTTATCCGGCCCTGACCTTTCTACCGATCTGTCTCCTCTCCAACGGCTTATGGATGTCCAAACTCTTAAATCCGGCATTCTCCCCGACCCAGCCCTTCCAAACCTCCACTGTCAGCGTCCCGTCCTCCTGACAGGACCCAGGCGGACATCCTCTTCCGACCCTCCGTCCGGGTTCAGTCTGTTGCCAAGGGTGTAGATTTCACCTTTGAGGGGCAGCTAGGGGGCGCTAAATAGAGCACCAGCTCTTAAGTCAGGAGGACCTGAGTTCAAATATGATCTCAGACACTTACAGGTCCTAGCTGTGTGGTCCTGGGCAAGTCACTTAACCCCAACTGCCTCAGGGGGAAAAAAAATCTCATCTTTGCAACAAGTCTCAAACACACCCCTCCAGATGTCCCCGTGTAAGGCCGCGCTGCTGTGGGTGCTCAGGTTTGGACTTCTACATCAGCCTACTACTAGCTTCCCCTGCCCCAAGTTTCTGCCTACAACCGTCCTTCCTCCATTCAGCTGCACAGTGATTTAACTAAAGCACACCCTTTTAAGCCACTTCTAGGCTGAAATATAAAAATCCTTTGGCTTTCAAACCCCTCATAACCCCACCACACCCCTCCGCCAACTAACTCCCTCATATCCTGGATGCTCTCTCTACCACATGAACCGGGGAATTGCACACAGCGGCAAGGCCGACTTTCTGTAATACATAATAAATACGGACAGCATTTTTGAGTCAATGTTGAGACTCAATGAAAAGAACCAAGATATATGTAATATATATGTAATAGTATATATTCTATATATGAAATATATATTATTATGTTATATATTATGTAATATGTATGCATATTCAGAAATCATGGTACTTCATTAGATGGAAAAAAAAAAAACTTGGTAAATGTATGCATCATTTAGCCCTATCTTTTTTTTTTTTTTTGGAAGGTCTTTTCTATGTTTTGTTTTTTTTTAATTAATTTTATAATTATAACTTTTTTTTGACAGTACATATGCATGGGTAAATTTTTACAACATTGTCCCCTGCACTCCCTTCTGTTCCGAATTTTCCCCTCCTTCCCTCCATCCCCTCCTCTAGATGGCAGGCATTCCCATACATATTACATATCTTATAGTATATCCTAGATACAATATATGTGTGCAGAACCGAATTTCTTGTTGCACAGGAAGAATTGGATTCAGAAGGTTAAAAAGAAGAAAAACAAAAATGCAAACAGTTTACACTCATTTCCTAGTGTTCCTTCTCTGGGTGCAGCTGTTTCTATCCATCATTGATCAATTGGCATCGGATTAGCTCTTCTCTTTGTCCAAGATATCCACTTCCATCAGAATGCATCCTCATACAGTATCATTGATCTAGTTCTGCTCGTTTCACTCAGCATTAGTTCATGTAAGTCTCTCCAGGCCTCTCTGTATTTCTCCTGTTGGTCATTTCTTACAGAACAATAATATTCCATAACATTCATATACCTAATTAACTCAACCATTCTCTAATTGATGTAGCCCTATCCTTATGTCAAATCATATAGTTCTTTTTAAAAAGTCCACATTAGAAGGAATGAATTCTATTATGCTCATAGTAAAATAGAAAAAAACTGGAAGGGAAAGACATGGATAAGTAGAGCATAATTTACTAATTTCACCACGTAGGATCAAAATATAAAATTTAGGTAGTATATTAAGTATTACATATGTCATGACTAGATGAAATAATTCATTTAAAATCCCACCCTTTGCAGAAAGCCTTTCCCAATCCTCCTTAATTCTAATACTTTCTCTCTATGGATGATTTCCTGTTACTCCTGTATGTAACTTGTTTGTCTTTTTCATTAGATTATAAACTTCTTGAGGCCAGAAACTGATTGGTTGGTTTGGATTTTTTTTTTTTTTTTTTTTTTTGCTTTTCTTTGTGTTCCTAGATCTCCACACAGTGCCTGGCATACTATAGGTACTCAACACATTCATGCTCATTGAATAATGAATTTTTTAAAAGGTAGTAAATTCATTAGATGTTTTTGAGCCAAAGATGCAATTGATTTTTTCTATACAGCTTATTGGTATTTTCCTGAATTACTGAACTACTGAGAAGAATCAAATCTTTGATAACTGTATTTCAACATAATTGTATTCCTATGTAAACTTATTAATTTTATGCATTGAAAAATATTACTCTGGGAGCAGCTAGTTAGTATAGTGAATAGAGCATCAACCTTGAAGTCAGGAAGATCTGAGTTTAAATCTGGCCTCAAATAACTTAACACTTCTGGCTGTGTGACCCTGAGCAAGTCACTTAATTTCAATTGCCTCAGCAAAAAATAAGAATAAATAATAATAGTAAAGAAACCAAAAAACTATTTTGAGGTGTCACATAAGTTTCATCAGACTGCCAAAAAGCTTCCTTGACACAAAAAATTCTAAGGATCCTGCATTAGATTTAAAGGAGTTTGAACAAAGAATTGACATGTTAAATAAGATTTCTACTGAATTTTTATCTATTTGGGTAACCCATTTCTAACTCAAACTCAACATGCCTTACATTAAAAGTATCATCTTCTCCCAGTCATGGATAAACAGTTTCATCTTTCTAACTTCTCTTATTTTTTTTGACCACCTTAAAAACTTGCCTCAAAATCTTAATCAGTTTTTACTTCTTTTTTCCTCCCAATATCATCAAATACAACTTCCTCTCACAACTTCCTTTTTTCCCCCGCTATGGTCATCACCCAAGCTCATACTGTTAACATGTCTATCTTATTACTAGATTACTATAACAGACTGGTACCTGGCGTCTGCCTGAAATCTCTTTTCATTCTGCTCCCAGATTAATCTTCCTAAAGAATCGTTTTTCTCTAAATAATTATTCCCAATATATGATCCATTCTTTTGCTCACAAAACTAATACCTCCACTATCCAAAAGCCAAGGGATAACCAGAGAAATGCCAGGAATATTCTTTGTGTGATTCAGATTATTTGGGTAAAGTAAATTATATATCTAGGAGATCTCTGTTAAGAGAATCCATGTAAGAAGGTTGCATAAAACTGCCACATATGTTGGTAACATTCATGGGGGGAAGCGATTTCTATTTCTGACACTATAGAGATACCCATATTTTCTGACAGCTATAATATTATTTTCTGCTTAGCCTTAGTGTGACCCAGTGATGTGTAGTATCTAAGGATAGCTAGGTGGCACAGTAGATAAAGCACCATCCTGGAAGTCAGGAGGGCCTGAGTTCAAATTTGATCTCACACACTTAACACTAGCAGTGTGACCCTGGGCAAGTCACTTAACTCCAATTGCCTCAGCAAAAAAAAAAAAAGCTCCAAGAGATCAAGAATTTTATCTTTTTACAATGTGCACATTGTGGTTTCTCACTATATTAAGTAATTAATTTATGGAAAGTCTAAAACTTGAGCCAGGAAAGGTAGTTGCCCAGTTCTTTTCAAAGAGTTTTTTCGTTTTTGGATCTCCTTTTCCAAATGGTTGATTTTTCATAATTTTCTACTTTTCTTTTTTTTTTTTTTTTTTTTTTTTTTTAATTTTTATTTTATTTTATAATTATAACATTTTTTTGACAGTAATTTTTCTACTTTTCTTGAATTGTTTTTCCCTAATTTTTTTCAATCTTTAACTTGATTTTTGAAGTTCTTTTTGAGTTCTTCAAAGAACTTGGGCTCATGAGTATTTGATGTTTACAATTGTATAACAAGAAGCTTTGTTGGAGATGGAGCCAAGATAGGGAGTCAAGGCAGGAGTAGCTTCGTTAACTTCACTATCTTCCACTGAATTTGAACCCAGATATTCTCTATCCCCATAGAAACTGTCTGTAGTTGGGTTCTTTCACCTTTGCTTACTCATTTTTATTTTTATTTTGTTTTATTTGTAGCAGCTTATTGTTGTAATTAGCTCTAGTCCTGAGGTGTGATGACTAGTACCACAGGCCTAAGATCTTTGTTACTGTAATATTCTGAGCTCTGTCCAAAGGCCCAGTCTGTAGCACTTCTTTACATCCCTAAGCCAGGGCTAAGACTCTCAAGTACAATGTCCTGCAAACCCTTTTGCTCCCTGCAATCCCTCTGGAGGCTCTCCCTTCAATCTAGAGCTGAAACCATTTGCACTCTGCTGCAAATGCCTACAGCCATTAGGGTCCCCACCTCTCTGCTAGCACATTCACTATGTATATGCTTGCTTCTTCTAGACCACCACCACTTAGAATCATGTCTCTTCAGCACAGCTGTGCTTGGCATCCCATAATGGAGAGTCCTTCAATCCCCCTTCCTCAACCCACCTGACTGACTACCACACACATACTTTCTGCTAAGTGAGAGAGAGCTCTTGAAGCTTAAGCTGCTTCTGCCCAACTGCCCCTGGGACTTTTTTTTTTGTTTGTTGATCAGAATTCTGCTTGGAGATGTTTGCTCTTCACTTGGGTCTCTCAAATTGTCTCAGGGAGACAACTGCTTTCCCATAAATTTTATTTATTTCTGCCATTCTACATTTGCTTTGAGATGATGATCTATCTTTTTTGTGGGGGAAATTCAGACAGCCTGTGTAATGCTGGAGAAACTGAGGCAAGATAGAGATTAGAGAGTTTTTAATATTTTATTTGAAAGGGAGAGATTTACTAGGACCAAATGGACATGGTTTGGTCCCCAGGCTGAATGAGACTATTGTCTCCAAGAATCTAGCAGCTAAACCATACTTCTCATGAAGTACACACACATACACAGAGCTCCAAGTGACCAGGGTATACTGAGGCAGAGGCAGAGTCAGAGCACTGAGAGCAGAAATGACTATCAATCCGGTTATGACATGTGGGAGGAGGCACCTGACATTCTGAAGTTGGGATCAAGAACAATGGCAGAATGGGGAGAGGCACCCCACATTCGGATAAGTAGGGAAGAAGAGATAAGTAGGGAGCTTTTTTAGAGTGAGAGAAGAATCCTTTATTCAGCAATCTTCATAGGAAGCAAGTATACTCATGGATGACATGCACAGTACTAAGTAGGAGCAAGCTTTATCCAGTTAGTTTAGTTAATCCTCTAAAGTTCAGATTGATCAGATTTACCTTCAAGAATTAGTTACAATTGGTTGAATTTGCCATCCAATTTACAATTAGATTGGATTACAATCAGATTTGTGCAATTGGTCAGATTTACCACTCAAATTGTAATTAGGTTGGATGTACAATTCCCTTTATTCACCCATTCCGTATGTTGAAAGGCCTGTGTCCTGCCATTAACTTTAGCTGGTTTGGGATGGTTTTACCCTAAGCCCCTTTATCAGCAACTTTGTTGTTGAGTCAGTTTCTTGATTCACACAGTGATTGGTTGGAGATATCTTAATATTTCACCTCTCCCTTCTTCCTGTTTTGATAATATCTGTGGAAACCCAACTTCTCATACTCCTCACATGTCTTATTTCAGTTAAAGAATATGAATTTCTTTCATCTTTTCTTCTGAGGCCTATTTTTCTATTCATTTGATTATTTTGGATAATTAAGTAGCATTAATTTTTGCCAAAGTAGTAGTCTAACAATGCCATTTCCCCTTCCTCAAATAGCTCCACTGGTTCCCTATTGCTTCATCCTGATGTAATGCTGGAGAAACTGAGTCAAGATAGAGATTAGAGAGCATTTAATAATTTATATAATGGGAGAGATTTACTAGGACCAAATGGATCCCAGGCTGAATGAGACTATCGTCTCTAAGAATCCAGCCCACAGTGAGAGTTCGAAATGATCTATATACACATGGCTCAGACTGAGGCGGGGGCAGAGTCAGGGTGCTGAGAGTGCGAACAGGACTCTGACAATTTGGTTCTGACAGGGTGAGGGGAGGCATGGGGAGGAACCCTGGACATGGGAGGAGCATCTTGATAAGATGGTATCTGACATTCCAATAACTTGGGATGGGGAAAGCCATTCTGATATTCTAAAACATAAGATCTTTTATCCTTAACAAATATTCTGATAAAGAGGGAGGGGAGGTTTTGCAGGACTGAGCTTTGAGAAGCAGGGAAACTGAGTCAGAACTGGGTCCGGATAATTATGGAAACTGATAACTGTGGCATAACCCTGAAGATAATTTAGCAAAGATCTTCATCTTGAGTAGATATTTTGGGGGAAATATAACTTTGGGGGTTTCTCAGGAAAAACCCCTTAAGTAAAGGTGAGAACTCAGAGGGATCTAGAAGCCAGATGGAATGCACTTACAGGTTCCCAGACATGTCTACAGATATGCTAATAATATTACAAAAAGTTGTTTAATGATGCAGAGAAGTTTTGAGAATTCCATCCTCACATACAAATGGTATAGCCTTGAAGGTATATAGCTTCTAGGAAAATATAGCCATGATTTTGGGAGGCTTCTGTTCTGGCAATCTAATTACAAAGTAGTCTTGTTTTGGTTTCTCCCTTTCCCTCCCAACCTAGGAATTCTATTGTTCTGACAATGTCTGATTCAGTAAGATAGCTTCAGGCCTCAGGATAGTCCCCACAGATCAAACTCCTGATTCAATAGTGAATAGACCACTTCTCAGTTCATTGCTGATTGTCAGATAGATATACAACAGGTCAGTGATAACCAACTTTTGGAGACCACTCCTCCACCCTGCCTACAAGCCTTAGAATTAGAATGTCAGTGATAGAAAGCTAGATAAATGTCTCCTTGCTTCTGCTTCTTTGCTAATTTTCATCTTTGGCAAAAGTAGATTTATTTAAGGGAATAGGTTACAGACAAAATAAAGGGATAAAATAGACACCAGGAATGGTAAATATGAAACAGAACTGGGAGAGCATAGAAAGGGACTTTTAATAATCATGGAAAGTGTAAGTTCCTCAGTGGAACTTGGCATTTACCAGGAGAAAAGAAACACCCCATGAGTTTGGGGCATGTCCTGAGCTGGCGGGTTAAATCCTGAAAAGGCCTTAGCACCCCCCAAAAGAGTTAGTTATGAGGAGAGAGGTAGGATTGAGAGAGACACCACAAGGCATGTTTGGTCAGGAGAGACTACATACATGACATAAGTAAAAAGAAAGACACCATGACAGAGTGCCTGCAGACTGACTCAAAGAAAGGCAGCAGTGAAGTCATAACCCATAAGTAGTTTTTATGGGGTAAATTTAACTTCAGAGACATAAGTTGGATTTCTGACTGGATGACTTCCCCAGAGGGTGGGACCATAGGGGTAAATTAATCTCTATTAGTGTCTTCTCCCTGCTTGCCTCAGGGATCTATTCTTCAGTCTCTCTCTGCTAACCACACCCAATATTGAAGACCTCATCATTTAGTATAAATTAGAGCTAATCAACAGAGAGAACATTCCAGTAATAGAGAGATCAGAAAAGTCATCCTGTAGAAGGTAGGGTATTAGCTGGAATGAGAACTATATATATAATTGGTGGAAACCTTAGAAATACAATATTTTCAAGATTCATAAACTAAGGCTAGATGATTCACAAAGGTTATACAGAGAGTTAGTGGCAGAGTTCTGGCCTGAACCCAGAAGTCCTAACTCATATTCCATTTCTATTTCCACGATACCACAGTAGTTTTCAACAATAAACCAACTATTTTAGTGTGTCCTATATATTAGTATGACTTTTATATTGTATTATATAGAATCCTATGCTCTTCAAAACATTATTCTTAGTTATAGATTTAATCACAGTAATGAAAAATAAGACATTATTTAATATGAGATCACCGTATATGTAGCTATACCATTACCCATTAATTCTGATAAATCATGAACTAATAAAGTTACTGCAAATTGGAACATGGCAAATCTGCCCAAATTTTAAAAATGAAATATGGCCAGTCTCTTGACCTTAGAAAATATAGACAGGTCATTTTAACATGAGATATTAAAAATAAGCTAGGGGGAAAAAATCATTAATCAATTTGCAATTACTTCTAAAAGCTTAAGGTACTGGATAGTAATCTTTTGAGTTAAGCAAATTGTGCCAAACCAATTTAACTACTGTGATGACATTTTGGAAAACATTTATTACTTTTCTCCTAAATGACCTAATTTCACTAAGGCTTTTTATTCTCTCCTATATTTACACTGACAACCACTAATAGTGGCTATATGTTCAGTCATTCAGTCATGTCTAACTGAGATCCTGATGAAGGAGCTCCAAAAACCCCCCTCTCTCTCTCTCTCTCTCTCTCTCTCTCTCTCTCTCTCTCTCTCTCTCTCTCTCTCTCTCTCTCTCTCTCTCTTTCTCTCTCTCTCCGACTTGGTGGGGGGGGAGAATGAGGTAGAAACTCCTTGAGATTCTCCTTGAACCCTTTTCTTTGCAAAAGACCCACCCCAAGGAATCAAGACAAGGAGTTTCATTCTGTTAGACCAGCACACTCCCATGGATAACACTACTGATTTTGCCCTCTATTGAGTTGAAGATTAGTCTAGGCCTACTCATTCAATTCCTGAAGATCTCTGTCTGATTTCAACTCAAATTTCCCCCAGCCTCTAGCCAAAGTTTCAATTATAAAAAGGGGCAATTGGGCTCAATTCCTTGCAGGAATCATACCAGGCCAAGGGACCTCCCTTGGCATAGCTGCATGCCAGGGACTCTGCCCCCTGAAAGACATTCTCTTTTCAGTGTTAACCTCTCTTTGTCTCTCTCTCACATTTTCCTAACAGGACTATACCCCTTTTTACTTCTTTGTCAGAATTTCTCTCCTAGGAACTTTCTCTCTCTCTCTGCCAGGACGTCTCTGCTAGACCTTTACTTCTCTGTCGGGACCTTGTCACTAAGGAAGTCAGCCTGCAAAAGCTGACTTCCCAGTACTAATAAACTTCTTTTGCCAGTCTAACTTTTTAAGTTCATAAATTCTTTTACGAAAGGACCTGTGCCAGCCAGAAGGGGGTTCCCACAACTCTCTGACCTGAGCAGAATCTCATCATTTTTTATTCCCTGACCGGGAATCAAAGAAAGCTGAACCTCATCAGTCCTATGGACCATAGCATGGCGATACTGGTCGGGAGACTTTCTTGGCAAAGATACTGGTATTGTTTGTCATTTTCTTCTCCAGTAGATTAGGGTCACATAGCCAATAAATGTCTGAGACTGGATTTGAACTCAGGTGGTCTTGACTTTAAACCTAGCACTCTATCCACTGAGCTACCTAGCTGCCTCCAATATTGTCACAAAAGGAAAAGAGCTGGGAATGATTGTTGACCACAAATTAAATGGGAATTGTTAGTATAAGGGGAAGCTGTTATTTAAAAAAAAAAATTAAAATGATAGCAAAAGATGCTAAAATAGTATAACACTCAGGAATTATAAATAATTTTTCATCTTACACACAAGTCTTTATTAGGTTATTCTGTCAAGTTTGGGTTACCATATTTTAAAAAACAGAAATTGAAGATGTTTTACAGAATAGTCACAAAGATCACATAAAGTAGGAAATTACATGTCTCTTGAATGAACGAGTAAAAGGATGGAGAATAGATCCTCTTGTGTAATGGTGATTCAGTCTAGAATCATAGATTTATAATTGAAAAGGACCTCAAAGATCATTTAGTACAACTGCCTTATTTTGCAGATAAACCACCTGAGTCCTAAAAATTAAGTGATTTGTTCAGAGTAGTGAAGGCTGAGGAGAGATTACTAGCCTCCTAGACAATAATTGTTACAGGCTTATAAAGGGCTGAAACTCTTGAGTCAATGCACTGGGGTCGGACAATTGAGCACTTGAGGCTAATTACCAATTGGACAATATTCTATTAGCGTATGCTTGGAAAATGGCCCTTCTCTCTATCCTGTGCTGGTTCAATCTGTTGGTGTATACAGAAAATTGTGGGAGGAACTAGGAGGTACAGTGAGACTAGCCAGGGTGACTTCTGCAAGGGAGATGAAGAGCTAAGGTCACAGAGATCCTACTTGTCTACTCTCTTCACTTCTATCGATAAAGACCTAGAATAAAGACTTTTGCTTATCCTGACTCTGGCTGATTGTAAGGTGTTCAGGGTGCTAACACGGTCGCCACATTTAGTGCCCAACTCGGGTCCTAATTTCACTGAAGAAAGCCCTTGGGGACCAGGAAATAGGGTGAGTATTTTAATAGACAAACAGGGAACTTACTTTGTTAAAGGCTAAACTAGTAACCTTTTCTAGCTGAAATGGGGTAGATAATAGGAAAAGATTCTCCCCCAGCCCCACTCCCACCCTGAAGGGGCACTATAGAAAGCATGCTTAAGATAATCAAGGGATAAGGTTTAATTATAACTTGGTTGCAGATCACTAGACTCTTGGGTACATTAGAACTCATATCCCCTTGGTTCTTAAAGGAAGAAGAAATAGGGCTAGATAATTGGAAGTTGGTAGGACAACTTTGTGAATACTACAATGATAAAGGTCCTCATTCAATTTCCAAAGAAACATTCTGTATATACAACATAATACAATTGGCCTTAAAGAATCCTTAAATTAAATCCTTAAAGAATTATAGAAAAAAGAAAAATTTTAAGAACAGCTAGATGAGGAAGTGTAAGGAAAAAGAGGAAAACAATGAACAAATAGCAATATCACTAGAGGACATGTGGAGTTACAGGAGGGTGAAGGGTGTGGTGAAGGGCGTGGTGAAGGGCAGGGTGATTCTCTAACCAGGTAGCTTCAACTGGCCTAAACTGGAACTGGTTCTTGACATGCCCCCATCAACTTCACCTTCAGGGATGGAGGGAGGAGGAGGAGTGGAAGGTGAGGTGGTATCACCAGCATCTCCCTCCAGCAATCACCCCCTCCTATGACTAGATTGCAAAAGACACTACTAAAAGCCACAGAAGAAGGCCAGGATTTAGCTGATCTGAAAATCATTATCCGGTTATTCAACAGTTTAATTCTTCAGGTTTCAGGTCAAGAAAGAAGATACACTCCTTTTGATATAGAAATCCTGAAAGATCTGAAAAAGGCTTTCACTCTTTATGGGGCTACATCACCTTATATAAAGATGTTATTACACAATTTGGCTTATGAAGTCTTAGCCCCCATGGACTGGAAATCTATAGCAAGGACATGCTTAGAACCTGGACAAAACTTGTGGCTTTCTGAATATAACAAGCTCTGTAGTATACAAGCCCAACAAAATAGTCATAGTGGAGTTAATCTTCCAATCACCTGTGACCAACTAACAGGTGTAGGTTCTTATACAGACATTTCAGTACAGATTAATTACCCCTTAGCAGCATATGAGCAAATTGCTGTTGTTGCTATCAAAGCATGGGCTTTTCTCCCCGGTAAAAACGACAAAGGTGAAGCCTTCACAAAAATTGCACAAGGACCAAATGAACCCTTTGCTGATTTTGTGGGACGTTTGCAGACAGCTGTCATACGAACTAATGGTGAAAATGCAGTAACAGAAATTATGATAAGGCAACTTGCTAAAGAAAATTCTAATGAGGTTTGTAGAAGAATTATACTAGGACTATGCAAGGATGCTCCTTTAGAGGAGATTATAAGACACTGTGCCACAGTGGGCACAAATACCTTTTATAGCCAAGCTATGATGCAGACTTCCCAAGATCCAAACATGGGAATACAGAGTCCCTTTTGGCAAGGGATTTCCAGAGAGACTCATCAATGCTTGTGGTAAAGTAGGACATCTGAAAGCTCAATGTTGGCATAGAGACAGAGAAAACAGGATGGGAGAACAAGACCCAATACCCCATGTCCAAAATGCAACAGAGGCTTCCATTGGGCATCAGAATGTAGACTGATTCAGGGAAATGGGATGAGGGGCCCAGCTCCAGGGCCAAGGCAAAAAATACTTGGGCATGATGGCAGCTGATGCTACGCCCAGACAGTGCCTAGAAGTTCAGTACCCAGACATGACCACTCAACCAGGAAGCAACCTGATGGGAGAAAGTGATTATAATTGGGGAGAATAGAGTTGTATTTAGCTGGGACAACTGAGATAACCCCTGGAGAGGTGAAATCTGTTCCTCTCCAGCCTATAGATCCTTTGCCAGGTACAGTAGGTTTGACTATTTCACCTCCTGAGTGTACTTACAAAACAGTGTCCATCCATACACTGATGTGGGAAACTGGGGAATATGTAGATAATATCCCAGTCACTAATACAGGTAGACAATGTGTGACTTATCAACCAGGAGAAGAAGTAGCATCAGGTTTACTGATATAGACTCCTAATAAGCAAATATTTGCACTGTATACTCTCGTGACAACTATAAAGAGAGTAGTTGGAACTCCTTTTCAGTCTACTCAGCAGAATGAATTGTATGCAACCATTCTAGCTCTTAATATCCAGGAGATATAATATCTGATTCAGCCTATTCAGTAGGTGTGCCACAAAGAATTGCCACAGCCCAAATAAAAATGTGTAGCCTCTAATATATATCAGCTCTTTAAGGAACTTCAAGAGCAAGTGAGAAAGCATCCAGGTAAGATATCTTGCATGCCCACTCTCATAGTGGACTTCCAGGTCCTATTTTTGATGGTAATTCAAAGGCAGACAGCCATCTAACCATGTTGGCCAGTTTGTTTCAAGAAGTCCAAGAATCTCATTTTAAATATCATCAGGCTGCTTGAGCTTTCCATTTACAATTTGGAATAACAAGAGAGGAAGCTAGGAGCATGATAAAAGCATTCCTTTCCATGGTCCTACACTCCCTCTAGGAAGAACCCTCGTGGTTTGAGACCTAATGAAATTTGGCAAATGGATGTGACCCATTATAAATCTTTTGCTCGTCTGTCTTTTATTCATGTTTTGGTAGACACTTTTTCAGGATTCACTTTTGCAATACCAGAAGCAAAAGACAGCCCAAGTGGTCACTGAATTCCTTATACAAGCATTTGCAATTATGGGTGTGGCATAAGCAATAAAAACAGACAATGGACCTGCATATACTTCTAAACATTTTGCACACTTTTGTGCACAATATAAGATTTTATACACCACTGGCATACCTTTTAATCCTCAAGGACAGGCAATAGTAGAGAGGAGAAACAGAGACATTAAGACACTCCTCCAAAAACAAAAGAATGGGGGAGCCACAGGTAATCTAAGAATTTCTCAATCTAGCTCTTTATACTATAACCCACTGGAAGGGCAGTGTCCAGTGCGAGCAGCTCCACTATCTTTAGATAATTGCAGGTGATGTGGAGAGACCCAGAAAGTGGTGAATGGAAGGGACCAGATAGGTTAACTGCTTGGAGAAGAGGGTTTGCTTGTATGTCTACAGATGGAGAAGGAATCAGATGGGTGCCAATGAGCCATATTCGTCTTGTCCATGGAGAGAAATGGAGCAGACCCTTGAAATGAAGGAGAAGACCCAAGAAACATCGAGTGGTTCCATTGCTGACTGTGCCCACCACTAAAAGAGCATGGCAGTCATGGTGTGTGACTCATGGACATCAAGAATTGTTGGACTTCAAAATCCTCAGGAATCATGGGATTCTCTGAGACATGATAAAACTGTTGTAGGACTTCTAAACCCTCAGGAATCATTGGATTTTCTGAGACATGGTAAGACTGTTGTAAGCTTTGAAAACCCTCAGGAATCATTGGATTTTCTGAGAAATGATAAAACTGTTGCAGGACTTTGAAATCTGCAGGAATCACTGGATTCCCTAACACATAAAAAGACTCTTGCAGGACTTCAAAAACTTGTGGGGATCATTGAATACCCTGACACATGAAGCAATGGACAATAGATTGGATTTGGACTATCTCTTGGCTGCTGAAGAAGGAGTATGTTTGACTGTTGTTTACATACCCTCCTTCTAGGACTTCTGGAAATCCTTTACAAGACCATGTTGATTTATATTATTATATCACTACTTGCATGTACAATTCATGTTTGTTGCACCACATTGAGCCTGCACTGGCTGTGGGGAGTCATCACTAATAGCCTGTGCTTTATTGTTATGGCTTGTGTAATACCTCCCATGCTGATGGGTTTGTGCATACCTGTTCCTAATAAGATCCTTCAGCCCAGAAACCCGCTAACAATCCCCACTTCCCTTTGGTGTTTTTCATCTCCCTTCCTGAGATGTCAGGGAGGACATGATCATCTCCTTTTTAGTGCTTTCACCTCCTTTACTAAGTAGTCGGGGGTGGGGAGGTGTGATCACCTCCTTTTCGGTGTCTTCACCTCCTTTCCTGAGAAGTCAGGGATGGCATGACCACCTGTGTTCCAAAACAAAAGAAAGCAAGAGATGTGAAGGGCTGAAACTCTTGAATCAATGCACTGGGGTCAGACAATAGAGCACTTGAGGCTAATTACTGATTGGACAATTATCTATTAGCTTATGTTTGGAAAAATGGCCCTTTCCATTATCCTGTGCTGGCCCAATCATTTGGTGTATACAGAGAATTGTGGGAGAGACTAGAAGGTGCAGTGAGACTAGCCAGGGTCACTTCTTCGAGGGAGATGAAAAGGAGAGGTCACAGAGATCCTATGCATCCACTCTCTTCACTTCTATCAATAAAGATCTAGAATAAAGACTTTTGCTTATCCTGTCTCCAGCTGATTCTAAGGTGTCCAGGGTGCTAGCGCAGTTGCCACACAGGCTATTAATTATTCTTTATATAAATTTTATAAACCAGAAAAAGTGAAAAAATAGCTATGTCTGAAGTCATGGGCACATTTTATAAAAAATTTTGAAAAATTGGAGTACATACAGTATGACTATGATTATAGACTTTAAAGCTGGAAGAGACCTCAATAGTCAATGTAATTCATTTTTTTGTAGAGATGGTGAAAGATGGTGAAAGAGACTGGAGATTGTACTATATAAGGATAAGTTAAGCAACAGAGAATACTTACCCAAACTTGGGTAGAAGGGTTGCCATATGAAAGACATATTAGATTGCTTTATAGAGTAATTAGAAGAAATGGGTAAAATGTGCAGAAGTGTAGATTTTGTCTCTTTGTGGAAAATAAAATAACTTTGTACTAAGTAGAACTGTTTAAAAGAAAAGATCTTGATATATGATTGTGATGGAATAATTACTTACTGTGCTGTAAGAAATGATGGGCAGATTGGTTTTAAAAAAACATGGAAAAACTTGCAAGAAATAATGAAGAATAAATTGAATAGAACTAAGAGAACATTATATACAGTTATAAGGAATTTTGTATAAAAGATAATTGTGAACAAATATGTATGCCAAGCATCATAAATATTCAAATCAATGACAAAGGACCGATGAAGGAAGATGCTAACTAGTTCCAGAGAAAGAACTGACAAACAGAAGTATGCATAACATGGTTTTACATGTGTATATGTGTATGTAAATCTATATCTGTCAGATGGTGGTCTTTTCTAGTGCCAGGTGGGGGGAGGGAATGAGATAATTCAGAACCTAAAATTAAAATGTAACCCAAAAATTTTTTAATTGAATTTTTAAAAATAAAATGAGCTGTCTTTGAAAATAAGTTCCCTTATCACAGGATATATTCAAGTAGAAGATGAATAACTACTTGTCTGAGATGATGTCGAGTTGATGTGTCCTATTCAGATACAGATTGGACTAGGTAACATTTGAGATTCCTCATTCATTTTCATATTAGGAGAACAGAAAGAAGAGTTATCTTAACTATCAAGGTAATAGGAAAATGGAATAGACTTTAAAAAAAAATAAGAAAAAGTTCTAGTTCTGATGCTCTTAAAATAAAAAAAAGGTAGGTAGTTATGTCCTGGATCATCTTCTATCATATTCTAGTCAAATGTTACTATTTGACCTTCAATGCAGAAAAATCCCTTTCAAGGAGGCAAGGGGCTGGATCATAGTTTTATAATTATCTGACATGCTGACATTTTTAAAATTGGGTTGATAGGACATAGTAAAGTTTGTCTTACAAAATGCCTTTTCTTACAAATACAATTGAATTTTTGGATCTCCATGTTATATTTTGTATAAAATGTGAAGTAACTTAATTGCCCTTAAACTATGTTTCACAACACATTCTTACTATTAAAGATCATGCTATAAAATTTTTTGAAGAGCAGCAGATCATATGTGCCTCTCACAGCTATGAGTAGGAAATATATTATTTATTTTTTTATTTTTTTCCCCTGAGGCTGGGGTTAAGTGACTTGCCCAGAGTCACACAGCTAGGAAGTGTTAAGTGTCTGAAACCAGATTTGAACTCAGTTCTTCCTGAATTAAAGGCTGGTGCTCTATCCACTTTGCCACCTAGCTGTCCTAGGAAATATATTCTTTCTCAAATAATAGATAGAATGAATTACAAGATATAAGATAAATAACTGATTATAAGA
The DNA here is from genome assembly GCF_048593235.1 of Sminthopsis crassicaudata. Taxonomy (NCBI): domain Eukaryota; kingdom Metazoa; phylum Chordata; class Mammalia; order Dasyuromorphia; family Dasyuridae; genus Sminthopsis; species Sminthopsis crassicaudata. The sequence goes on along the minus strand of NC_133618.1, from coordinate 136,206,590 downwards.
AATGAAAATCTTTACAAACAAAAGTAATGTACCACAAGTAGAAAAGCAATTGAATAGGAAAAAAAAAATTGTATAAAATGTTTCTAATGAAAGCTTGGTATATTCAAGATATACAAAGAGTTAACATTTGTATAGAACTAAAACAAGGATGTGTTTGTGCCACAGTTCTCTTTTAAGGTCCTGACCCAGTTTCCCTAATTGTCTTATTCAGTTACTCTGCCTCAGATTATAATTAATCCCTCTTAATGTTTGATGGGATAAAGGTTTTTATCCATTTTAGATATCATGAGAATATCAGGAGCCTCTCCAGTACCTCCCATTATGTCATCTTAGGTGCCTCCCCAATTAGGTCATCACCATTCAAGTACTCCCCCTATTATATCATAGGTCTTGTTACCCTATAAAAGAATCTTGTATCTGACATTCACTGCTGGATTCTTTGAGATGATAAGTCTCATTCAGCCCTGGGAACAAAGCATGAATCCATATGGTCCCAGTAAATCTCTCCCATTTAATCAATTATCAAATACTCTCTAATCTCTATCTTGCTCAGTTTCTCCAGTATTACAATTGTGGGGCATCTAGGTTGTGCAGAGAATAAAATGCCAAATGAGGAGTCAGGAAACTCATCTTCCTGAGTTCAAATCTAGCCTCAGAAACTTCTTAGCTATGTGACCCTGGGTAAGTTACTCAATCCTATTTGCCTTAGTTTCCACATCTGTAAAATAAACTAGAGAAGTAAATGGCAAACTACTCAAGTATTTCTGTCAAGAAAACCCCAAATGAGATCATAAAGAGCTGTACACAAACAAAAAACTGAACAACAATGGATATGAATAAAAAATTCTCCAAAGAAGAAAAGCAAACTATTAACAATCTGAAAAAAACATTGCAAATTAATTGAGGAACTACCCATTAATTGAGGAATGGCTCAACAAGCTGTGGTATATGGCTGTAATGGAATATTACTAAACTAAATGAAATGAGCAGGCTGATTTCAGGAAAAAGTTGGAAAGACTTATGATAATGATACAAAGTGAATTGAGCAGATATTATATACAGTAACAGCCTTACTGTTGTATTAGGATCAACTGTGAATAATTTAGTTATTCTCAGAAATATATGGATTGGAGACAATTCCAAAGGCCTCAGGATAGAAAATGTTATCCACATCCAAAGAAAGAACTGATGGAGTCTGGCCACACATCAAAGCCTACTATTTTTCACTTATTTTTTCATGTTGTCCCCCTTTTGGATTTATGTTTTCTTTCACAATGTCACTAATATGGTAATATATTGTATGATTGAACATATATAACCTATTATCAAATTGTTTACTATCTCAGGGAGGGGGGGAAATTTGGAATTAAATGAATGTTTAAAATTATCTTTATATGTATTTTGGGGAACAAAATAATTTTTAAAAGAATGTTTCATGCTTTAAATCACTATTGACCAAAACCATTTGGTATTGGCTAAGAAACAGACCAGTCGATCAGTGGAACAGATTAGATACAAAGGACAAAAAATGGTACATCTATAGCAATCTAGTCTTTGACAAACCCAAAGATAAGAACATTAGGGATTAAAATTCATTATTTGGAAAAAACTGTTGGGAAAACTGGAAATTAGTATGGCAGAAATTAGATATGGATCCACACTTAACACCATATACCAAGATAAGATCAAAATGGGTCCATGATTTAGGCATAAAGAATGAGATCATAAATAGATTAGAGGAACAGAGAATAGTCTACCTCTCAGACCTGTGGAGGAGGAAGGAATTTATGACCAAAGGAGAAATAGAGATCATTATTGATCACAAAATAGAAGATTTTGATTACATCAAACTAAAAAGTTTCTGTACAAACAATACTAATGCAAACAAGATTAGAAGGGAAGTAACAAATTGGGAAAATATTTTTACAATTAAATGCTCCGATAAAGGTCTCATTTCCAAAATATATAGAGAACTGACCCGAATTTATAAGAAATCAAACCATTCTCCAATTGATAAATGGTCAAAGGATATGAACAGACAATTCTCAGATGATGAAATTGAAACTATATCCACTCATATGAAAGAGTGTTCCAAATCACTACTGATCAGAGAAATGCAAATTAAGACAACTCTGAGATACCACTACACACTTGTCAGATTGGCTAAATGACAGGAACAAATAATGATGAATGTTGGAGGGGATGTGGGAAAACTGGGACACTGATACATTGTTGGTGGAATTGTGAAAGAATCCAGCCATTCTGGAGAGCAATTTGGAACTATGCCCAAAAAGTTATCAAACTGTGCATACCCTTTGACCCAGCATTGCTGCTATTGGGCTTATATCCCAAGGAAATACTGAGGAGGGGAAAGGGACCTGTATGTGCCAAAATGTTTGTGGCAGCTCTTTTTGTTGTAGCTAGAAACTGGAAGTTGAATGGATGTCCATCAATTGGAGAATGGTTGGGTAAATTATGGTATATGAAGGTTATGGAATATTATTGCTCTGTAAGAAATGACCAGCAGGAGGAATACAGAGAGGCTTGGAGAGACTTACATCAACTGATGCTGAGTGAAATGAATAGAACCAGAAGATCGCTGTACACTTCAATGATGTATGAAGAGGTATTCTGATGGAAGTGGATATCTTCAACATAAAGAAGATCCAATTCACTTCCAGTTGATCAATGATGGACAGAAATAACTACACCCAGAGAAGGAACACTGGGAAGTGAATGTAAATTGTTAGCACTACTGTCTATCTACCCAGGTTACTTATACCTTCAGAATCTAATACTTAATGTGCAACAAGAAAATGGTATTTACACACATATATTGTATCTAGGTTTTATTGTAACACATGTAAAATGTATGGGATTGCCTGTCATCGGGGGGAGGGAGTGGAGGGGGGGGTAATTTGGAAAAATGAATACAAGGGATAATATTATTAAAAAAAATTACTCATGCATATATACGGTAGAAAAAAATTTTTTTTTTATTTTTCTTTTTTTTTATAATTATAACATTTTTTTGACAGTACATATGCATGGGTAATTTTTTACAACATTATCCCTTGCACTTACTTCTATTCAGATTTTTTCCCTTCCTCCCCCAACCCCCTCCCCCTGATGGCAAGCAGTCTTATATATGTTAAATATATTACAGTATATTCTAGATACAATATATGTGTGTAGAACCGAATTTTTTGTTGCACAGGAAGAATTGGATTCAGAAGGTAAAAATAACAGTTTACATTCATTTCCCAGTGTTCCTTTTCTGGATGTAGCTGGTTCTGTCCATCATTAATCAATTGGAATTGGATTAGCTCTTCTCTATGTTGAAGAAATCCACTTCCATCAGCATACATCCTCGTACAGTATCATTGTTGAAGTGTATAATGATCTTCTGGTTCTGCTCGTTTCACTCAGCATCAGTTGATGTAAGTCTCTCCAAGCCTCTCTGTATTTCTCCTGTTGGTCATTTCTTATAGAACAATAATATTCCATAACATTCATATACCATAGTTTACCCAACAATTCTCCAATTGATGGACATCCATTCATCTTCCAGCTTCTAGCCACTATGAAAAGGGCTGCCACAAACATTTTGGCACATACAGGACCCTTTCCCTTCTTTAGTAGTTCCTTGGGGTATAAGCCCAGTAGTAGTATGGCTGGGTCAAAGGGTATGCACATTTTGATAACTTTTTGGGCATAATTCCAGATTGCTCTCCAGAATGGTTGGATTCTTTCACAACTCCACCAACAATGCATCAGTGTCCCAGTTTTCCCACAGCCCCTCCAACATTCATCGTTATTTGTTCCTGTCATCTTAGCCAATCTGACAGGTGTGTAATGATACCTCAGAGTTGTCTTAATTTGCATTTCTCTGATCAATAGTGATTTGGAACACTCTTTCATATGAGTGGAAATAGTTTTAATTTCATCATCTGAAAATTGTCTGTTCATATCCTTTGACCATTTATCAATTGGAGAATGGCTTGATTTCTTATAAATTAAAGTCAATTCTCTGTATATTTTGGAGATGAGGCCTTTATCAGAACCTTTAACTGTAAAAATTTTTTCCCAATTTGTTACTTCCCTTCTAATCTTGTTTGCATTAGTTTTGTTTGTACAGAAACTTTTTAATTTGGTGTAATCAAAATGTTCTATTTTGTGATCAATAATGGTCTCTAGTTCTCCCTTGGACACAAACTCCTTCCTCCTCCACAAGTCTGAGAGGTAAACCATCCCATGTTCCTCCAATTTATTTATGATTTCGTTCTTTATGCCTAAATCTTGGACCCATTTTGATCTAATCTTAGTATGTGGTGTTAAATGTGGGTCCATGCCTAGTTTCTGCCATACTAATTTCCAGTTTTCCCAGCAGTTTTTGTCAAATAATGAATTCTTATCCCAAAATTTGGGATCTTTGGGTTTGTCAAAGATTAGATTGCTATTTTTATTCACTATCTTGCCCTGTGAACCTAACCTATGCCACTGATCAACTAGTCTATTTCTTAGCCAATACCAAATGGTTTTGGTGACTGTTGCTTTGTAATATAGCTTTAAATCAGGTACACTTAGACCACCTTCCTCTGACTTTTTTTTCATTAGTTCCCTTGCAATTCTCGACCTTTTATTCTTCCATATGAATTTTGTTGTTATTTTTTTCTAGGTCATTAAAATAGTTTATTGGGAGTCTGATTGGTATAGCACTAAATAAATAGATTAGTTTGGGGAGTATTGTCATCTTTATTATATTCGCTCGGCCTATCTAAGAACACTGAATGTCTTTCCAATTATTTAAATCTGACTTTATTTTTGTGGCAAGTGTTTTGTAATTTTGCTCATATAATTCCTGACTCTCCTTTGGTAAATATATTCCCAAATATTTTATACTATCGACTGTTATTTTGAATGGAATTTCTCTTTGTATCTCTTGCTGTTGGATTGTGTTGGTAATGTATAAAAATCCTGAGGATTTATGTGGATTTATTTTGTATCCTGCGACTTTGCTAAAATTCTGAATTATTTCTAATAGCTTTTTAACAGAGTCTTTGGGGTTCTCTAAGTATACCATCATGTCATCTGTGAAAAGTGACAATTTGATTTCTTCATTTCCTACTCTAATTCCTTGGATCTCTTTCTCGGCTCTTATTGCCAAGGCTAGAGTTTCTAGTACTATATTGAATAGTAATGGTGATAGTGGGCAACCTTGTTTCACTCCTGATCTTACTGGGAAAGGTTCTAGTTTATCACCATTACATATGATGTTTACTGAAGGTTTTAAATATATGCTCCTTATTATTTTAAGGAATAGTCCATTTATTCCTATACTCTCAAGCGTTTTTAGTAGGAATGGATGTTGGACTTTATCAAATGCCTTTTCTGCATCTATTGAGATGATCATATGGTTTTTATTAATTTGATTATTAATATGGTCAATTATACTAATAGTTTTCCTAATATTAAACCAGCCCTATATTCCTGGTATAAATCCCACTTGGTCATAGTGTATTATCCTGGGGATGATTTTCTGAAGTCTATTTGCCAATATCTTATTTAAGATTTTAGCATCAATATTCATTAAGGAAATTGGTCTATAGTTTTCTTTCTCAGTTTTCGATCTACCTGGTTTAGGTATCAGTACCATGTCTGTGTCATAGAAGGAATTTGGTAGGACTCCTTCAATCCCTATTTTTTCAAATATTTACATAGCATTGGAGTTAGTTGTTCTTTAAATGTTTGGTAGAATTCACCTGTAAATCCATCTGGTCCTGGGGACTTTTTCTTAGGAAGTTGGTTAACAGCTTGGTCTATTTCTTTTTCTGAGATGGGACTATTTAGACTACTTACTTCTTCCTCTGTTAATCTGGGCAAGCTATATTTTTGAAGGTATTCTTCCATTTCATTTAAGTTATCGAATTTATCGGCATAAAGTTGAGCAAAGTAGCTCCTAACTATTGTTCTAATTTCCTCTTCATTAGTGGTGAGTTCACCCTTTTCATTTTCAAGACTATCAATTTGCTTTTTCTCTTTCCTTTTTTTAATCAGGTTTACTAAGGGTTTGTCTATTTTGTTGGTTTTTTCATAAAACCAACTCTTAGTTTTATAAATTAATTCAATAGTTTTTTTACTTTCAATTTTATTAATCTCACCTTTTATTTTTTGAATTTCAAGTTTTGTGTTTGTCTGGGGGTTTTTAATTTGTTCCTTTAGCAATTTGAGTTGTAAGCCCAATTCGTTGGCCCTCTCTTTCTCTATTTTATGCAAGTAGGCCTGTAGAGATATAAAACTTCCCCTTATTACTGCTTTGGCTGTATCCCACACATTTTGGTATGATGTCTCATTATTGTCATTTTCTTGGGTGAAGTTATTAGTTATGTCTATGATTTGCTGTTTTACCCAATCATTCTTTAGTATAAGATTATTTAGTTTCCAATTCTTTTTTGGTCTATTTTCCCCTGGCTTTTTATTAAATGTTATTTTGATTGCATTATGGTCTGAAAAGGATGCATTTACTATTTCTGCCTTACTGCATTTGATTTTGAGGTTTTTATGCCCTAGTATATGATCAATTTTTGTATAGGTTCCATGAACTGCTGAGAAGAAAGTATATTCCTTTCTGTCTCCATTTAGCTTTCGCCAAAGATCTATCATATCAAACTTTTCTAGTATTCTATTTACCTCTTTGACTTCTTTCTTATTTATTTTGTGGTTTGATTTATCTAATTCTGAGAGTACAAGGTTGAGATCTCCCGCTATTATAGTTTTGCTATCTATTTCCTCTTGCAGCTCTCTTAATTTCTCTTTTAAGAATTTAGATGCTGCACCACTTGGTGCATACATGTTTAATATTGATACTGCTTCACTATTGATGCTTCCCTTTAGCAGGATATAATGCCCTTCCTTATCTCTTTTAATTAGATCAATTTTTGTTTTTGCTTGATCTGAGATGAGGATGGCTACTCCAGCTTTTTTGGTTTTGCCTGAAGCATAATAGATTCTGCTCCACCCTTTTACTTTTAGTTTGAATGTCTCACCCTGTTTCAGGTGTGTTTCCTGTAAACAACATATAGTAGGATTCTGACTTTTTTTTTTAGTCTGCTAACTGCTTCCTCTTTATGAGGCAGTTTGCCCCATTCACATTTATGGTTAGAAGGACTAATTCTATATTGCTTGCCATCCTATTAACCCCTGCTTATGCTTTTCCCCTTTCCTTCCCTTTTACCCTCAAATCCAGTATTAAACTGGTGAACACCACTTGCTTTTCACAGCCCTCCCTTTTTAGGATCCCTCCCCCACCTTAAAGATCCTCCTCTTATTTTACCCCTTTTCCTCGAAATTACTGTATTCCCTTCCCCTTAGCTTACTCCTTCCCTTTCACTTTTCAATGAAGTGGAAGAAGTTTCACCATAAATCGAATATGTCTATTGATACACGCTATGTTCATCTCACTCCTTTCTTTCTCTCAGATATAATAGGTTACCTTTGCCTCTTCATGAGATGTAGTACCACCACTTTACACTTTTTTATGATATAATCTCCTTTCCACCTCTAGTTTCTAAGACAAATTGTACATATGTTCTTTACATATTTTTTTGACAGAAGTATAGTTCTCAAGATTTCTTTTTACCTTTTTATAAATCTCTTGAGTTCTGTATTTGAAGATCAAACCTTTTATGTAGGTCTGGTTTTTTCATCAAAAATAGATGGAATTCATTTATTTCGTTAAATGTCCATCTTCTTCCCTGGAAAACGATGCTCATTCTTGCTGGGTACGTTATTCTTGGCTGCATACCAAGTTCCTTAGCCTTTCGGAATATCATGTTCCAGGCCCTGCGTTCTTTTAATGTGGACGCTGCTAGATCCTGGGTTATCCTTATTGTGGATCCTCCATATCTGAATTGTTTTTTTCTAGCAGCTTCCAATATCTTTTCCTTTGTCTGATGGTTCTTGAACTTGGCCACTATATTTCTTGGCGTTTTGATTTTAGGGTCCCTTTCAGTAGGTGATCGATGAATTTTTTCAATGTCTATTTTACCCTCTGTTTCCAAAACGTCTGGGCAGTTCTCTTTGATAATTTCCTCGAAAATGGTGTCCAAGCTCTTTTTTTCCTCCCATTTTTCAGGGAGTCCGATTATTCTCAAATTGTCTCTCCTGGATCTGTTTTCCAGGTCTGTTGTCTTTCTGGTAAGGTACTTGACAGTCTTTTCAATTGTTTCATTTCTCTGGTTTTGCTTGACTCCCTCTTGGTTTCTCCTTGAGTCATTCATTTCCACTTGTTCCAGTCTAATTTTCAATGATGTATTTTCTTCACTCACTTTTTTTATATCTCTTTGTAATTGTCCAATTGAGTTTTTATCTTCTATGGAATTTTTTTCCATTTTATCCATTTTATTTTTTAGAGAGCTGATTTCTTTTTCCAGCTCACTAATCCTGTTTTCCTTGGAGTTGTTTACCTTTTCCAGCTCACTAATCCTGTTTTCCTTGGAGTTGTTTACCTTTTCCAGCTCACTAATCTTGTTTCTCAATGATTTGATTTCTTTATCCACTCTGTCTTTGAATGCATGGGATGACTTCTCCAGGCTCTCTTGCCAAGCTTCCCTTTCCTTTTCCCATTTCTCTTCCAGCTCTCTTGTGAGAGCCTTTTTGATTTCCTCTATGAGGTTCTTTTGTATTGAGGAGCAGCTTATATCCCTCCCAGGGGATACATCTGGGGACAGTCTGTTCCTAGTCTCCTCAGCATTTGAAGTCTGCTCCCTCTCCACACAGAAGCTGTCAATGGTTAGAGCCCTTTTGAATTTTTTGTTCATTTTGTCAGAGCAGGAATCAAAGAAAACAAACTGACAAGAGAAACAATTGGTCTGTTTTGCGGGGGATGGGGCTGGATGGTATTAATGGGCTTCCTCCACAGACCGGGGGTAGGGCAGCAGAGAGCCACTAACAGAACAGCAATGACTGTACTGAGTCTGTGCTCTGAGGCTCCGAGAACGCACCTAGTTAGTCCAGGTGGGGGTTGGGGGTGGCTGGGCTCTGAGAGACGCTGGCTTTCTGGGGTTTTAATCTTCACCTCCGGTGTTTACACCCTCTCCACGGCTCCTGGCTTGCTGCCAAGACGGAGCATCCACACTGGGGCAAAAGCCCTTTCACAGAAACGGCAGAGATCGTACCCCTCCCCCTCAGGTCTGAGCTGTGTGAGCTGCCTGTCTTGCTCTGGCTGTCTGCCCTCAGTCTGCGCCCAGTCTGATTGACCCTCCCCCGAGCAAACACAGACCTTTTCTGGAGACTTTCAAGGATGTCTTCTCTTGGTGATAATTTGTGGATTTCTTTCTCGGTCAAGCATTAAGTCAGAGGCTTGTCATGAATTAAGTTCTGAGAGAAAACGAGGAGCTCAAGCAGCTGTCTGCCTCCACGCCGCCATCTTGGCCGGAAGTCTCCAAAAACAAAATTAAAAGTGAATGTTGTAAAATTATAGACATGATTCAAAAGATTATGAGAAAACATTGCTATCCCTACCTCTGCAAAGATGTGTATAAGTGTTGAATACTGCACATATTTTCAGAAATTTTTCAATGTATTAATCATTTCTTTCCTCTTTAATAAAAACTGCAATATTACAATCTGTTATATGGAATGGCTCTCTGATGGGGAAGGGAGCAGGATAACTATAGAGAAAACTATAGTGATGATAAAAAAAAAACAACACTTTTTTTTAAAAATGAAATTACTCAGTTGCTACCATTGGGTGTTTTGTGTTAACAAGATCGCTTAAATTCTTGCTGACTTTTAAAAATTCTGACTTTATTCAAAGCAAGTCTTCTGGGTCCAGTTTTGTTTGTGAGATTATATTACCCCAGAACTAGAGCTGGAATGGTTCCTCTAGTTCATTCTCATCTTACAGAGTTAGATTTTGTCACTTTCTAAAACAGTGTTAAAACAAAAAACTTGGGCAGTGAAACTCTGGGAAACTAGTTTATATTCTAGTTTTACTATTAATAACTTGAACAAATTGCTTTGTCTCTCTGGGCCCCCACTTCCTCATTCTCATTCACCCTTCCTTTGGCCTCCAGTCACCCTGAATCTTTCTAGATTACTTGACTAGTCACTGTCACTGAGCTTGAATAAGATGAGAATTGCTATCTCTATTCCTTCTGGTGAAATGTCAACTACTAGTCCTTCATTCTACATCCTCCAGACCTCTGTTGTCTTTCTACTGACATCTGTCATCTAACCTTTTGAGTTTTGCCTCTCACGAACTCCTCTGCTCCACCCTTTACAAAAGAGGGGCATTCACCTCCACCAAAAAGGACACACAAATCAGCTGACATGCTCAGGATCACACAGCCAAGTGTCTGACTCCAAGCCCAGCTCTGTATCCACTGTTAACTCCCCAAAAGAATTTACATTGGGTAATATGAGTTACTGAATTTTTTGAAAGAAATTGTCCCCTAAAATGAACTCATTTTCTTTGTAATCCCATGAACATCAAGTAACCTTTTAACTGGCTTTTCCAGATAAGTTCTTTGATGCTGGAAAAGATGATTTCTTGGAGCACTGAAAAAAGAAGAGATAATACTGAAAATACTAGCCATCCTCTTGCCCTTTGTATAAATTAAATGGCATTCCTGTTTAGAAATCAATTTTTTGTGTGCTTGACTATTGCAAATCAGTGACAGATCTTGATCTCTACTGTGTGAAAAGATAAAATCAAGGTCTTAAAAAAAAAACCTCAAAAATATGCCATTGTGCCAGGAAAAAAACACTTTAGTCAGAAAATCCAAGTTCTAATTCCATTTCTTACATTATTAACTCCTTAAGACACCTTAAGAAAGTAACTTTGCCTGAATGGATGGACCTCAGTTTTCTCAATAAACTTTGAAAAAGCTCTAACAGGCAGAGGCCCCTAAAAGTCACATTAAACTGACACAACACAACTAAATGGTACTGACTTGTGGAAATAAACTAAAAGCAGGACTAGTTAAATTCAATAATGCACTTTACATTTTAATGGCATTTTACAAATTATCTTTCCAATCCTTGTTTTGGCTCTTTGTCTCCCCATCTCTCCTCCCCTCCCCCCCGACAAGATTTGTGTGGTCTGAACAGTGTAAACAGCTGGAAAAGAAAACCCTAAGGGCAAGTAACCTGGCAGATAAATCTGCAAACACACTGCAAGGTCTAGGTTAAAGTCAGCCTGATGTTATCAGAACTAGCAGAGCTTTAAAGGCAAACGTGGTTCACTTTTAACTGATTGGCTAATCACACCAGCAGAGACTTTTGGCTGGCTGTACCGATTGGATCCCGAGTACTAAGTTTTGGGGACTGGCCAGTCCCTGAGGATCACCTCCAGGAAGTTAAAGCTCTTTTCTCCCTTGAGGCCATCCAGTTTGCCGATTATACCCGAGGCTGCGGCTGGATGGGCTGAGCGAGTCTTTGCTAGCGCGCTTTTCCCCTAAGGCTCATGCAAGAGCTCCAGACTTTTTCGCCGTGGGACATCTCACCTCCAGGTTCTCCTGCCCTGTTCTTCAAGCTTTCTGTAGGCCCAAGGGACTGGGAGGGAGAGGCTGATCTGTCAGGTGGAAGACTTCTCCCCGGGTCACCGCTAATTTATCTTTTACCCCACTTCAATCTTTTGCAGGATTCGGAAGCCCCTGGATCTTTCCCTTCTAGGGATGCCTGGGATAGACGTCACCACCTGCCTGAGCTCCTACAGAGCGGAGCCACGGCTTCAGCTACCCGTCCGCTCCTGCTTGGTCCGTCAGCCCCCGCGCCAGCAGCCGAAGAAACGGGTGGTATTCGCTGACGTGAAGGGGCTGCCCCTGATCACCGTGTGCCATTTTTCTTGTGGCGTTATAAATCCTACAGAGAAACTGCCGTCCTTGAGCAAAGTGCAGCCACTGGTGCCAGCCCGGCCCATGGAAGTGTCCCGCTACACCCTTGGTTTCTCTCAGCCCTTCCTTGACCACGATCGCTTCTACAGGTGTCTGGAGGCCCAGAAGGTGTGCCTAGAACGGTGTGACATTCGGGGATGTTTCTTGCAAGGTACAGTTCAGGTGCATGACGAGGGATATGAGAAGATTGTGCTAATACGCATCACTTTCAACGCCTGGAGCTCTTACTTTGATTTGCCCTGTGTTTATATGCTTCATCTTTTCCGAGGCCAAACAGACATCTTTTTTTTTCGGGTGGCACTGCCTAGTGGTCCTCCAGGCCCAGATGGCACCATCCAGTTCTGTTTCTCCTTTCAGAGTGCTCAGCAGATCTACTGGGACAATAACCAAGGTTATAATTACCATCTGAAGCCCTCCGACTGCCTTCCTTTGAACTCTGTTAGTGAGCATGTTTCTGAGTCTCCCCTTTGAGCCTCCACAGATGGATCACCTCGTTACTTTGCACACACACCTGGAGGTTTTTCCTTCTACTAGCAGGGCTTGTACCTGTCTGGGTTATGAAGGCATGTTTTCTTTACAGTGGTTTCAATCTTTTCTGCTACAGTAAGACCAATAAACTACCTGAGAGAACTTACTAATGGCATAGAATTCAAGTGCTTTTCATCTTTCTAAAGCTGGAATCACTTTGGCTTTTGTGTGAGTATGGGTGTTTTAAGGTGGGAAGCTTCCTTTAGGAAGATACTGGCAGTTCTCTTGTTTTAGGATTCTTTTTAAAGTATGTATATTGATGAGAGTTAGGTAGGGTGTATCTAAATGACATTAGAATTTACAGACCCGAAAACCTAGATTAATAAAAGAGGTTTACTTGGGGTTTTGGAAATAAGGTTAAAGGTGGAAAGACAGGGCCAGGGCTGGCACCAGGCTGACAGGAACCCTTGGCATAGCCGGTGTATGCTATGTTTGGGGCTCCTGCAAAGAGTAGACTTGTTTTCCTCTTTTAGAATGGGGGACTTTTGGTGAAGGGGCCTGTGGGTGGAGTCCCATGTTGGCTGGTTTCAGCTAGGGTTAGAATTTGAATAGAATTCAAAGGGTTTTTAGATAAAGAGCTGTTTGGGCTGGGGGTGGGGGTTGGGGAAACCTGAGCAGATCATTAGAAAGGAATCTTTAAGCCACATCATTTTCCCACCTCAAACAGTCAAAACTTAAATTTATTTAAAAAAAGATTTGGGGCAGTGTCCCTCATTTGAGGCAGGGTTGAAGATTTTCTCCAAGTATCTTCAGAGTAGCGAGGTCCTCTCTTCTTTCCCCCCCTCAAACATTCAGCTCCAGATGCATGTGGGAAAAGGTAATGATTTCCTCTTAACTGCTTTGAGCTGACAAGGGTCATAGAGATTTGGGGTTTCATGCCAGAAGGTGAGGTGTGAGGTGTGGGGGATGGCAGCAGGGCATCTAAGGGATATCCCAGTCAGTTGTCTAGTCAATGTTCTCCAGGTTGAAGGGCAGCTGAGAATCCAAAGTTTGAAGCTTAAAGAAAACAGATCTCAGGAACAGAACAAAAGTGAGGTGTCATCCTGGGTGGAGATGGTGACATTCAGGGGAATGAGGCCTTTAGCAAGAAATGCATCAGGTCCCTTCTGTTGGCTGCCTGTAAGAATGCTGATGGCCCATCTAACTATCAAAGAGAAGTAGGAGAAAATGCTGAGAGAAAAGATTATTTATCGATAGCAAAATGTGTTAACTAGCCTGGAGTTTAGTTTTTTCACTCTTAATTTCCAGGAAAACTAATTTCTCCTGGGGTTGGTTCAGGGTGGCAGTGGACTTGAGAGAGTCATAGTAGGCAGAGGTCTTGATATCTAGTAGATCTAATAAGCCACTGCTCTTTTGTGAGGCAGGATCTAGGGATGGGTGTATCCTGGATTGTCAGGGCTGCAGATCAAGATAAGAATGCAGTTTAAGCTCTTAGAAATATTTTAACTGTGGCTGCTTTTCTTTAAAATAATAGCGTTTGGGGCAGAGCCAAGATGATGGAGAAGACACACTTGAATTTCTAAGCTCTTTCTTACCCTCAATACCAACTATGTAATTCAGCCTCAAAAATAGCCCTGGACTGGTAAAAACCACAAAGATTAGAAATACAACAACTTACCAGCCAAAGAGAATCTGGAATTTTGTCAGAAAAGGTCTGTCTTGATGGGTGGAGAAAAAGACCAGCGGCAGACAGAGATAGACTAAAGGCTAGCATATTGTGTAGATTGGGCTGGGGAGGCCTTTGGGATTAGGAAAGCTACAGAGACAGAGTTCTCTGGCATAGGCTGATTGCTCTACTCTGCTTGTATAACAGCAGATCAGCAGAGAAATCAAGCCACTTAAAAAAAAACCACCAGAAACTGCCTATAGCTACCCCAAACTGGAACTGACTTAGCATAGATCACAGCATGGCTATGCAGCTGCCTTCTGCTGTCTGGGGCTTTTCCTTGGGGCAGTTAAGAATCTGCAAGGCAGTGGGACGCAGCTCGGGGCAGCCTCTAATCTCCACAGTGGGGGGGTTCGGCTTGAGGCAGTGGAACTTCCACTTAGCTACTGTGCTTCTGAGGGCAGAGACACTTCCCGTCTGTGTGCCGGGGCTATTGGCTGATCCAGCTGCTGATATCCACAGCTCCACAGGGAGGCTTTGGCCTGGGATTGTGATGCTTTCACTGTTAAACCTCTAGCCTCAGGGCAGTCGCTAGGCCACACAGCGGGGGTTCTTCACTGGTCACTCCTGCAGCCCAGCTGTGCTAACCAGTTCTGAATCACTTCCGGTGGTGGTGGGGAAACTCTCTCCCAGAGCACCCTCGTACCTTTGCAGCCCATTCACAAGACAGCTGCTGTCCATACTATCCCTGTTCTCCAGAAAGCTGGTAGCCTTCTTACCTTGAAGGCAGGCCCCCACAGGTTTTTAAAAATGAGTAAAAAAATGAAAAGAATGATTGACAGCTTCTATAAAGAAAAAGAGTGGGTTTTCAACCCTGAGGAGACTAACAGCAGACAGTCTCCAGATAATACCCGGAAGGGGAATGTTACCTGGCCCCCATCACATAATTTTCTCCTAGAAGAGACTATTAAAGACCTCAAAAGGGAGTTAGAAGAATGAGCAAAGGAAAGAGAAACTATGCTAGAGAGTAACAATGTCCTGACATTTGAATTGGAAAAGATAAAGAATTCACAGGAAGTGCAGGGAAACAAAATTTGTGAATTGGAAAAGGTTTAAAAAAAATCACAGGAAAGTAGGATATATGAATTGGAAAAGATAAAGAATTCCCAAGAAAGTAAGATTTGTGAATTAAAAGAAAATAACTCCCTAAAAAAAAATTAGTGAAATGGAAAAAAATTCCATAGAGCAAAATAACTCATTTAAAAACTCAATTGGACATATGCAAAAAGAAGTTAAAAAAAAAAAAAGCGAATGAAGAAAATAACTTATTAAAAATCAGGATTGAACAAATAGAAATGAATGATTCATTGAGAACACCAAGAATCAGTCAAGCAAAACAAAAAAAAAAAAAAAGAAAAGCTGGAGAATAATGCCAAATATTTACTAGGAAAATTGACAGATCTGGAAAATAGATCTAGGAGAGATAATCTGAGGATTATTGGACTTCCCTAAAATTATGATGAAACAAGAGCCTAGATTCTATTTTACAGGAAATCATCAAAGAGAACTGCCCAGAGGTAATAGAAGCAGAAGGTAAAATAGGCATTGAAAGAATTCATTGAACACCTTCTGAAAAAGACCCTAAAAAATAAAAAAAATAATAAAAAACCGGAATATCGTGGCTAAGCTGCAGAACTATTAGACTAAGGAAGAAAATACTGCAAGCAGCCAGGAAAAAACAATTCAAATATCAAGGTACCACAATAAGGATCACTCAAGATCTGGCTGCATCCATATTAAAGGATTGAAGGTCTTGGAATCTGATATTCCGAAAGGGAAAAGAACTTGGAATGCAGCCTAGAATAAACTACCCAGCTAAGTTTAGCATTTTCTTCCATGGAAGAAGATGGACATTTAATGAAACAGATGCATTCCATTTGTTTCTAAGAAAAAAAACCAGATCTAATTTGGTCTCCAAACACAAGACTCAAGAGAAGCAGAATAAGGTAAAAGGAACTCTTGAGAACTGTATTTCTGTTGTGGATATACAGAAAATCCACATGTATAATTTGATTTTACTGATATAAAAAAAAGGGGGAAGTAGAAATGGAAAGCGGATAGTGTCGGAAAACGGGAAAAGGGGAGATAAAAAGAGGGAAACTACATCCCAGGAAGAGGCAAAGAAAATTTATCATATCTGAGGGAATTTAGAGAGGGGGAAGAACATTGTGGGAATCTTAATCTCATCAGAGTTAGCTCAAAGAGTAAATAGACATATTTTTCAGAGAATTCTCTCTCACCTCATTAAAAGGGGGGAAAGGAAAAGGGAAAAGGAAAAAGAGTAATAAAGGAAGGTTACAAGAAAGGGGAAGGGATTTGAAAGGAGGGATACTAAAAAGGGAGGGCTGCATGACACAAGTGGGGCCCATAAGTTTAATACTGTGGAAGGGGTTCAGAGGGGACAAGGGAAAAAAAAGCATAATCTGGGGATAATATGATGGCAAGAAATACAGAATTAGTAATTTTAACTGTAAATGTGAATGGGATGAACTCTCCCATTAAGCAGAGGCAAATAGCAGACTGGATTAAAAGTCAGAACCCTACAATATGTTGCTTACAGGAAACACATTTAAAGCAGGGAGATACTTACAGAGTAAAGGTAAAAGGCTGGAGCAGAATCTATTATGCTTCAAGTGAAGTAAAAAAAGCAGGGGTAGCCATCCTTAGATCAAGCAAAAGCAGAAATTGATCTAATTAAAAGATAAAGAAGGAAACTATATCTTGCTAAAGGGTATAGCATAGACAATGAAGCCATATCAATACTAAACATATATGCACCAAGTGGTATAGCATTTAACTTCCTAAAGGAGAAGTTAAGAGAGTTGTAAGAAATAGACAGCAAAAGTGTAATAGTGGAAGATCTCAACCTTGCACTCTCAGAATTAGATAAATAGAATATTAGAAAAATTAGGTATGATATATCTTTGGAGAAAACTGAATGGTATAGAAAGGAGTATACTTTCTTCTCAGCAGTTCATGGAACCTATACAAAAATTGACCATATATTAGGACATAAAGATCTCAAAATTAAATGCAGGAAGGCAGAAATAGTAAATGCTTTCTTAAATCACAATGCAATAAAAACTACATTCAACAAGAAGTTAGAGGTAAATAGACCAAAAAGTAATTGGAAATTAAATAATCTCATCTTAAAGAATGATTGGGTGAAACAGCAAATTATAGAAACAATAATTTCACCCAAGATAATGACAACATTGAGACATACCAAAATTTGTGGGATACAGCTAAAGTGGTAATAAGAGGAAATTTTATATCTTTAGAGGCTTACTTGAATAGAGAAAGAGAAGATCAATGAATTGGACTTGCAACTTAAAAAGCTAAAAAAAAGACCAAATTAAAACCCCCCAACCAGATACTAAACTTGAAATTCTAAAATTAAAAGGAGAAATTAATAATACTGAAAGTAAAAAAAAAAAAAAAAGACAATCTATTGAATTAATAAATAAAACTAAGAGCTGGTTTTATGAAAAAGCCAATAAAATAGATAAACCTTTGGTAAATCTGATCAGAAAAAGGAAAGAGGAAAATCAAATTATTAGTCTTAAAAATGAAAAGAGGGAACTTTCCACCAATGAAGAAGAAATTAAAGCAATAATAAGGAGTTACTCTGACCAACTTTATGTCAATAAATTTGATAGCTTAAGTGAAATGGATTACTACCTCCAAAAATAGAGGCTTCCCAGATTAACAGAGGAGGAAGTAAATTGCTTAAATAGTCCCATTTCAGAAAAAGAAATAGAACAAGCTAATAACCAACTCCCTAAGAAAAAATCCCCAGGACCAGATGGATTTACATGTGAATTCTACCAAACTTTTTTTTTTTTTTTTTTAATTTTAATTTTTTTTTTTTTTTTTTTTTTTTGAGGCTGGGGTTGATTGACTTGCCCAAGGTCACATAGCTAGGAAGTTTTAAGTGTCTGAGATCAGATTTGAACTCGGGTCCTTCTGAATTCAAGGCTGGTGCTCTATCCACTGCACCACCTAGCTGCCCCTCTACCACACATTTAAAGAACAATTAGCCCCAATGTTATATAAACTATTTGAAAAAAATAGGGAATGAAGGAGTCCTACCACACTCCTTTTATGACACAGACATGGTACTGATACCTAAACCAGGTAGGTTGAAAACTGAGAAAAAATACTATAGACCAATCTCCTTAAGGAATATTGATGCTAAAATCTTAAATAAGATATTAGCAAAAAGACTACAGAAAATCATCCCCAGGATAATACACTATGATCAAATAGGATGTGTATCAGGAATGCAGGGTGGTTTAATATTAGGAAAACTATTAGTATAATTGACCATATCAATAATCAAATTAACAAAAACCATATGATCATCTCAATAGATGCAGAAAAAGCATTTGATAAAATACAACATCCATTTCTACTAAAAATACTTGAGAGTATAGGAATAAACGGACTTTTCCTTAAAATAGTCAGGAGCATATATTTAAAACCATCAGTAAGCATCATATGTAACTGGAATAAACTGAAACTTTTCACAGTAAGATCAGGAATGAAACGATGTTGCCCACTATCACCATTACTATTCATTCAATATTATATTCGAAATGCTAGCCTCGGTAAGAAGAATCAAGAGAGAGAGATAAGACAAAAACTTTAATTTTAATTTTTGTCAATTCCCAGAAGTATTTACAGTTGATGTCTCAATATAAATACTAAGCTGAGCGTTTTGAGCTCCAGACAGGTCAGCCAAGTCCCGGGAAGCTGCCTGTCTCACCTTGCTGATAGAGAGGATGGGGGTTTAATGTTACTTCATGAACAATAAATCAGAAAGACTGAAATAGAGGCAAGAGCAGTCAGACTATTGGAGTGGGTCCCTAGACATACTCAGGGGGAGACAGCATCTTGAGAAGACATTCAGATAGCTTGGGATGGGAGAGGCATTCTGATATTCTAAACCTAAGTTCTTTTATGCTTATCAGGTATTCTGATATGGAAGCCTGGAAGCCTCTGCATAACAGAGAAGCAGGGAAAATGAGGCGGGGTTGAGTCAGAATAATTAGGAAACTGAGTTAGGACAATAATAAATAAACCAGACTAAAACTAGAAGAATTCAAGGATTTATGGCAAGGACCAGCTTCTCCCTGATAACCCCAGAATTATTAGCATCCAACAGCATTCCTCATTCAGGGAGACACACAAGCCTCCCTGTTCAAATCTCTGCAGTTGGGGGGCATCTCAGCCAGAGATGGACAGTCTTGAGGTCTGTGGTCCTTTGTGCATTAAACTCAGCCTCTGTTGAGTAGCAGTGCTCAAGGCAGTCCTGCTGCCCTAATTGGGGCACTCCACGGTTGTCAGGGGCTCCAAAAGAGGGGAAAAAGTGGGGCCTGGATTAGCTCCATCTATCCCCTTCTCTCTGGAACAGGAGCTGCTAGTAGGAGACCGATTTCTGAGCAAATTATGCAGTTAGATCAAGACAGGCCACCCCAAACTATTAGAGTCCTGATATTGAAATGCTGAAATAGTAATTAAGGAACTGGGGTAACAGGAGTAGAGAAACAGATCAGAGAGACTGCCAGTCCTTGGATAGGTATCTGATTTCTGGTTGTTTCTAAAGAATAATCCCAAAGACTGGATAAGGGATTTCAAAGTTAAAACATAATCCAGCAAATCATAGTCCAGTAAATTTTAAGCAAAGAGTAAAATAATTTCAAATTTAGTCTGAACTTAATGAAATAGGAAGTAAGGCAGAAATGCCTAAGAAAAATACATCAGTTTTCCCCAATTTCCTGGTCAGCTTTAATCAGTTTCCTTCCTCCTCCTTTTTACAGAAATTATCAGATCATACATAACAGACTAATAAATTTCCTAAAATCCCTCAAATATACAGCAATAGTTAAAGTTTCCTTTATACAGCAATAGTTTTAACAAATCCCAGTTTTAACAAGTCTTAAAAATAGATCAATTAACTTAAAGGCAGGTCTACCTTGGAATCTTTTACAAAGCCAAGCCTCTGTGGAAGGTGTGTGTGGATAAATTCCACATGTCCCTTTCCCACTCCATTTCCAAGAGGCAGGGGGGAGGGGAAGGCAGCTAGCCTTCACCCCAGGCTAACTAGGTGCTTGCCGATAGCAGTGGTCAGTTGAAAGACAAAAAATTCTGCCTCACCCAAGCATTAGTGGGTTGGGGGTGGGGGTGTTGATCGTTTAGAAAAATCCAGACCCTAACTGGAGATTCGTGACTCCTGAAAAGAAAGTTGGGGGTTGGGTGAGTAGAGAGAGAGATTGGAATTCTACGTGGAGTTCAGATGTTGAGATTAGCTATTTTTCGAGCCTAGTGTTTGTCTCTGCATTAAGAGACTTAAAGGAGAGTCTATTCATATTCTATAGTCCCTGGGCTCCTTGGACTGAAATGCCAGAGAAGCTGAGGCAAGATAGACATCAGTTTAGGGAAAACGAGGCAGTAAAAGAGAACTGTGGCACAAGAGAACAGAGAAAGATTCTAAAGAGGCACCAAATTGAAAGTAGTTAAGGAGTTTTCAAATAGTTTCAGTCTCTCCCTTTTAACTCATCTCCAACCTGCAGTCAGGGAATGAGAAAAAAAAAAAGACAAAAGAAACTATTCTCACTCTCTTAACAATTAATTTAATTTGCCTTGATTCGGAATTTTATTCCCCAGCCATCATTCCAAAGGTCTTTCTTGAAACTGCAACCTGGCCAGGGTTGGAGCTTAGGAAAGAAACCTTAATTATTGGCAGGAGGTGTAGAATGCCAATCCAGAAAAATAGGAGAGTGTGCTAGGAGCTAAAGGCTCATCTGCAAGTTTAGTAGGAAAGCGAGCTGGAGAGAGGCGTGGCAGATATCTAGGCTTTATCTGTCCACTGGCAGGTAAGTACCCTGAGGCTAAGGAAAAAAGTGATCTTTTTAAAATTCTCTACCTTTGTAGATATCCTCGAGAGCATGGAAAAGCGTAATTTTAAGGCTGCTACAATGAAAAGCTGTGGCAGGAGGCATTGCTGTAATGCAGGATGACCAAATCAGGGAAACCGAGTCCCGTTTTAAAATATATGGGACAAGCTTTATAATGTAAAAGGTCTGGGAGAGGCATAGCCTGCTTCTCTAGCTTCCCAGCATAGTATCATTTTAAGAGTTTTGAGTCCCCAATTTCCCAACAAGTATCCCATACAGTATCCCAACAAGGGGACAAGATGGGAGTGTTTAAATGGCAGATTGCCAAGCCACATGGGAGAGGTTTGAGAGAAGAGAGAATGGGGGGAGAAAGAGATGTTATCTTACCCAGTGCTTCCTGGATAGCAAGGCTTACGGTGGAACTTGAGGACGGGGTAGCTCATAACTTTGTTCAGGGAGCAGCAGCTGGGTAGAGACATATCTCCAAGCTCTCACCCAAAGCCAGCGACCTTTCTCCTCGTGAGTACAGTCTGACCATTGCAGTGGAGTGGGAATAGAGCTCAAACACAGATTTCTCCCCCAGGATAGATCAAAGAGAATGTTGGCCTGGGACCCCTGAGAAGTGTGGGGTCCTCAGAACAGCCATTTGGTCGGGGGGAGGGGTGAAGAAGAGATACTTCGTTCCATATGTCTCAAAATTCTGAGCTGGCTTTCTGGTGAGAGAAAAGGGATTAGAAATGCCTTGCAAAAGAAGGTATTTTGTCTTCTGGAGGGAGTTTCTTCAAAGCAAGCATCTGCTAAGAAAGGTTTTTTTTTAAGAGACAGAGGTGTGTCTAGATTGTGGACAGGTAAAAGCTTTTAGTTTTCCAAATTCTTGCAGCTTCTCTCATATCTCTAGAGACAGAGAGTGAGACAAAAGGAGGCCTTTTGTCAATCCCAAGCAATTTGTAAGGAATTGTGTGCGAGCAAGGTAGAGCTCTAACAACGACCCAAGTCTGAAGTGGCTTGGATGTCCACTGCAAGACAGGTAAAGAAAAAAGTCTTTTACTTTATCCAGAGTTCCGGATTCCCTGGTAGGAACACAGATTTCCTGGAAGAATATTGCTCGAACAGCTGAGAACCCAGATTGGTTCTGAGAGACCTGAAAAGGTGAAGGTTCAGTTGATAGCCAAATTATGTTGTTTTCAGGGTTCCAGTTTTCGGGGGTTTCCTGGTCAGGGAACCACATGATGAGAGTTAGGTAAGGGGTATCTAAATGAAATTAGGGTTAATTGAGGTCTAGTGGCAGGTTTGGAGTACAGGGAGTCAAATAGAGCTCTCCTGCAACCCCTTTGGATTCAGTGCAAGGATACAGAGTTAAATGAGGTCTAGTAGAAGTGCAAGAGTCCCCTGTAAAGGAATTTACAAACCTGAAAATCTAGATTAATAAAAGAAGTTTATTTTGGGGTTTTGGAATTAAGGTTAAAGGTAGAAAGTCAACAGGGCCAGGGCTGGCACCAGGCTGACAGGAACCCTTGGCATAGCCAGTGTATGCTATGTTTGGGGCTCCTACAAAGAGTTTCCCTCTTTTAGAATGGGGGGCTTTTGGTGAAGGGGCCCGTGGGTGGAGTCCCATGTTGGCTGGTTTCAGCTAGGGTTAGAATTTGAATAGAATTCAATGGGTTTTTAGATAAGGAACTGTTTGTGCTGGGGATGAGGGTTGGAGAAACCTGAGCAGATCATTAGAGTGAGGGCTGGGACAGAGGGCTCAGATATGGTTGGGGCTGGGACAGCCCAAGTTAGCTCAGATATGGTGGGGGCTGGGAATTAGAAAGGAATCTTTAATCCACATCAATATGTTTTCAAAGTCTGATTCTTTTTGTACAGCTAAATAACTTTGGACATGGATATATATATATATATATAGTATTTAATACATCTAGGACAGGAGGTGAGGGGAAGGAGGGGAAAAATTGGAACAAAAGACTTGGCAATTGTCAGTGCTGTAAAATTACCCATGCATATATCTTGTAAATAAAAAGCTATATTAAAAAAAATTAATGTATATGTGAGTTTTAGGTAATGTTTAAATTTTAAAAAAATTATTTATTTAATTAATTTTATAATAGAGGCAGCTAGGTGGCTCAGTGGATAAGAGGATGGGACCTGGAGTCAGAAGTGCTGAGTTTAAATGTGACCTGAGACAGCATATTAGCTGTGTGACTATTGGTAAATGACTTCACCTGTTTGCCTTAATCCATGGAGAAGAAAATGACAAACCACTCCAGTTTCTTTACTGAGAGAAATGACTATTAAATAACCAATTACTGGAGATTCAGGGTTTTTTCCTTCCTTATTGCCTCATTCTCTACTAGGTCAAGCCAATATCTGAAGGACATTGCCCATAAAAAGTTTGGATTAACTTTCTCCTCAGTCTTATTCAGACCACACCAAATGGGAAGCCCATTAAGTTCTACTCAGGTGTGTTGGATGAGAGTAGCAATGGTGGTGGTGAGTAGACCCTTAGTCTAGACTGACCAAAACTAATACGATTGGGAGTGAGACATTATGTCACAGGTCAAGTATACACACTGTTCCAAAGGCATGAGTGTCAAGGAGCGGCCAAGATGCGCCTTTTGTTCATGAGAGATGGCCAAATTATCAACCCTTTTATTAATTCCCTAAATACGGAATCTCAAATTTCATAAGTCACATAGCAAAGAAAAACTTCAATGTCATGAAGTGGTGTACAATCAGGAAAAGTTGGACATATCTGAAGAACATACTCAAAATACCTATGGGGAAAAGAGTGCTTTTTGATCTTCATACTAATGATAGGAAAGGCAGAGAATGTTAGCATTCTAAGTGCCCTTCTCTTTCTTGTACCATTACTTTTATGGTAATTTGAGATGTTTTTTCTTGTCCCTAACTATTGTACCTAAAAGAGGATTTATTTATTTCATTTACTTAAATTCAGCTTTTTGTGAAAGGATAATTTGAATCTGACTCTTACCTTCACATCTCAACTTTGTCTTTCTCTCCATGAAAATGTTATTTAAAATGAAAAATAAGGGGCAGCTAGGTGGCACAGTGGATAGAGCACCAGCCCTGAATTCAGGAGGACCGGAGTTCAAATCTGGTCTCAGACACTTAATACTTCCTAGCTGTGTGACCCTGGGCAAGTCACTTAACCCCAGCCTCAAAAAATAAAATGAAAAATACATATTTGTTCTTTTAAAAAATAATTTATTCTAGAGTGGCAATTCATGTACTATATCAATGTAATTGATTCCACTGTAATTCTTGTAAAAAAATCTTGGCCTAGTGAACTCTAGAAAAATCTTTCCAAGTTTAATGATGTAAGAGCTGTAATAAAAATTATTTTCTCATACCTTGTCTGATTACTTAACTTGTTCTATAGTTGCTTGAAGTTAAATGCTTGATGAATGCAATTATTTGCAGTTCTTGGGGGAGTGAAAGTTATAGTAATGACCAATAAGCTGCAAGGGTTTTATTTCTCTGACTAAAACCAATAGGTTCACTTCCAATGAAGTTGCAACAAAAGCAACTTGCCCTAACAAGTTTCCTAGGAAGATTGCTTACTCTGTCCCTCTCATTCACTCATGAGGTGAGATTCATGCTGAGCTGAGTAAGAATGCTTGGTTCTAAAAATTAAAACTGGATAGGGAGAGGTAAAAAGAAATATATTATATATTATAAATATATTATAATTATTATATTTATACAAATGAGACAAAGGAAGGGTTGATATGGAAGAACCAAATGCAGATAGAGAGCTGATAGTGCTGGAACCTTGCTCTCATTGGAACTGGATTAAAGAGGTAAAAAACACATCTAAAAGACAAAATCTCTAAATTAATGAAGAAATAAGAGGGTGAGGGGATAGGATAAGGGGAATACTTTTAAAAGGTTATATTAGAATTAGAATTAGGAGGGCAGGAGGGAGAGAGCAAGGGAGTAACTTTTAGAGAGGTGAGTGGATTAAGGATGAGGAGGGCAAGGTAGTGGTTAAAAGTAAATTAGATTGAAGAAGAAAAGGATAAACAGGGTGAGAAAGATAGTGAGGGAAAATATGATGGAAGGAAATATATATATCTTGTAATTACAACTTTGAATATGAATGTAATGAATTAGCTAGCAGAGTTGAGCATAATAATCCATAAATAAATAAAAGGAAACAGAAGGATGAGTTAAAAGTCAAGAATTTTTTTTTTTTTTAACAAGAAACACAACTAAAAATGAGAGATACAAAGTTAAAATAAATGACTAGACTAGAATTTATTGTTCTTCAGCTGATATAAAAAAAGAGAAGGGGTAGCAATCGTGATCTCAAAGTTAACGCTAAAACAGATTTAACTAAGAGATTGTTATAATGGGCTCTTTAATGACTTTACTATAAGTTAGAAACTCCTTTTTCACAAAGGAATAGGACAGTGGAGTTCACACAACAACTAGCCAATTGGAAGGATTTCTGAGGCTCAGAGTGGTGTGGCATATGAGTGATCTTAGGCAATTAAACTCTAGCTAAATTCACAGATGCCTGTAGCAGCCAGAGACCACAGCACTAGCCATGACCAGTTCAAGTACGAGCAGAAACTGTAGACTCAGGATATAGTAGGATATTTTAAAATATCACCACTAAAACTATGCCAGAAGAGACAGCAAAAGATACTCCATTTAAAAATAGCTGTAGACAGTACAAAACACTTGAGAGTATATTTCCCAAATCTGACTCAGGAATTATATGAACATAATTATAAAACATCCTTTATATAAAGTCACATTTAAATTATTGGGGAAATATTCATTTTTATGGGTAGGCAAAGTAGATATAATAAAAATGTCAATTTAATCTATTCAATGCCATTTTACTAAAAAGATTTTATTGAGAAAAAAATGAAAAAATTAATTTGGAAGAACAAAAGGTCAAGAATTTGGAAGAAACTAATAAAATAAAATGTAAAGGAGGTTCAACAGAATCAGATTTCAAACTATATTCTAAGACAGCAAGTATCAAAACAGTACTGGAATAAGAAAGTAATTCAGTGGAACAGAGTAGACATACAATACACAGCAGTAAAAGATTAAAATAACCTTGTATTTGACAAATGTAAAGATTTAAATTTTGGGAATAAGAATTCATTTTTGGTAAAAATTGTTGGGCAGAAATTGGGCATAGACCAATATCTTAAACTGTGTACCAAAAGATGAAGTAAAAAATGGATACATGATCTAGATATAAAAGGAGATATCACTAGAAAATTAAAATAATATGGAACATTTTGGGGATAGGAGAACAATTTATGAGCAAATAAGAGATGGAGGCATTGTGAGGTATAAAATGGATCATTTCAATCATATTACATTAAAAAGTTCATGTATTATTGTTGGTGGAATTCTGGAGGCATTCTGGAGAGCAATTTTGAACTATGCTCAAAAAGTCATCAAACTGTGCATACCCTTTGACCCAGCAGTGTTACTACTGGGCTTATATCCCAAAAAAATACTAAAGAAGGGAAAGGGATCTGTATGTGCCAAAATGTTTGTGGCAGCCCTTTTTATAGTGGCCAGAAACTGGAAACTACGTGGTTGCCCATCAAGTGGAGAATGGCTCAATAAATTGTGATATATGAATATTATAGAATATTATTGTTCTGTAAGAAATGACCAACATTTCCAAGGCCTGGAGAGACTTACATGAACTGATGCTGAGTGAAATGATTAGGACCAGGAGATTGTTGTATACTTCAACAGCAATACTATATGATGATCAATTCTGATGGATGTGGATATCTTCAACAATGAGATGAACCAAATTAGTTCCAGTAGAGCAGTAATGAATTGAACCCAGCTACACCCAGTGAAAGAACTCTGGGAGCTGACTTTATTTATTTATTTATTTTTTGAGGCTGAGGTTAAGTGACTTGCCCAGGATCACACAGCTAGGAAGTGTTAAGTGTCTGAGACCAGATTTGAACTCTGGTCCTCCTGAATTCAGGGCTGGTGCTCTATCCACTGCGCCACCTAGCTGCCCCTGGGAGATGACTTTAAACCACTACATAGAATTCCCAATCCCTCTAATTTTGTCCGCCTGCATTTTGGATTTCCTTCACAGGCTAATTGTATATTATTTCAAAGTCCGATTCTTTTTGTAAAGCAAAACTGTTTGGACATGTATACATATATTATATTTAATTTATACTTTAACATATTGAATAAGTATTGGTCAACTTATCATCTGGGGGAGGGGGGGAGGGGAAAAATTAGAACAAAAGGTTTGGCAATTGTCAATGTTGTAAAATTACCCATGCATGGTAAATAAAAACTATTTTAAAAAAAGTTCATGTATTAATAAAACCAATGTAGCAAAGATTAGAAGGAATGCAGAAAATTGAAGGGAAATTTTCATAGATAAAAGTCTCATTTCTCGAATATATAAAGATCTTTGTCAAATTTATAAGACTGCATGTCATTCCTCAATTGATAAATGGCCAAAAGATATGACAGCCTGGTTTTTGATGAAGGACTCAAAACTACATAGTCATATGAAAAAATGCTCTAAATCATTATTGATAACCCAAATTAAATCAACTTTGAGATATCATCTTATACTTATCAGTTTGGCTAAAATGATAGATGCCCTTCAGCTAGGGAATGGCTAAGCAATTTGTGGTGTGTGATTGTGATGGAATACTATACTGTGCTATGAGAAATGATGTGTTTAATGATTTTAGAAAAACATGGAAACATTTGAACCTATGAAAGGAGATGCTATCTAATCCAGAAAAAATAACTGATAAATGAAAATATGTATAGTATGTTCTTAGATATATGAGTGTAGGGTATGTGTGAGTATTGATGCTTAATTGTTGCCTTCTCTAAGGCACAGTGGGTAGAGAAGGGGGAAAAAAAGGCATAGCAGAAAATAAAACTTAGAAGCACAGAAAAGTCGGATAGCTTTGAAAATATTGGTTTTTCAAAAAGAAATTAATCTGAAATGGAAATTTATGGTTTTATATTTAATTCTCTATGTTGTGACACATAGTAGGTTCTTAATAATCACTTGATTAGCATGATCAAAAGCAAAGTCAGGAGGTTTCTAATGGCAAATTTATTGAATGAGAAGCTTATTGTTGTTTGTCCTTCTCCAAGAGGACCAAGACCTTGGGAGGTGCCACATTGACCTGCAAGTCAGTTGGATTTAAGTGAGGGAGAGCTGGGCAAGGTCACCTGCCTTACTTTCCCCTCCAGAGCCTTTGGGTCCAGTGCCAAGATACAGATGGAGAAGGTAGGAGATGGCCCCAGTGCAATCAGTAGGAGACCTCTTTTAAGGTCTTTGACAAATCTCAGTTTGATTGAGGCAACCCATTCAGTGATGGAGAATGGAATGGTTGGTTAGGTGTTGTCCTTCCTTCTGGAAGAACAGAATGACATCACTATATTAGAATTGTTAGTGTGTCCCATGGGTTTAGACCTGAATGAGCTTGGAAGCTCTGCTACAGGTCAGACACAAATAGTCCTATGCACATTTGGGATGGGCTCTCTCACTTTGTACACCTCACATTTCTCCTGAGCTTCTTCCCTTCTGCTCTGCTTACAGAGCACAGCCTCTTCTCAGATGAGGGCAGGCCGTGCTGGGCCGTCCTGGACCAGTGTGTTCCAAGTCATGGTCATTTCCAGAGTTCTTGAGAGAACTTGAGAGTGCCCTTCTATCACTTTTTCTGGCCATCTTTTGAGCTTGTCCTGTGCGAGTTCTCCTTAAGTCTTTTTGGCAAGTGTGCATATGGCATTCATTCACCTGAAGGAAGGTCATCCACTTGAGAGCAGTATGGCTTCAGAGGGGGTAAAGGAACAGGTGATAAGGTATTTGCTGCCTGACCACTGCAGAAGCTCAGAGATCTGTATACAACATCTGTAGATCTGACCAAGACCTTTGATACTATTGTTTATGAAGGCTTATGGAAAATTATGGCCAAATTTGGTTGCCTAAGAGAAGCTCATCAGTATAGTACATGATGAATTTCATGATAGCATGCCTGGATTCTGGACGATGCTCTTGAGCTTTTCCAGTCACCAGTGGGTGCTTGTTCCCATGCTTTTTAGCTTTTTTTTTTTTTTTTTTTTTTTTTTTTTTTTTAAGCCATGTTAGATGTGGACATTTCTTCATGCTTCATTCATTGAGGACAAAAATGGCACCAAAGTCAACTACCACACTGATGGTAAATTCTTAACTTGAAAAGGCTACAAGCCAAAACTAAAGTGGAGGAAGTGTGGAGGCGTATTTTATGCACTCAATGCAGTCTCCAAAGCTAAGATGCAACATGGATCAATTAAGGCTAGTGAAGAATTGAGGCAAAAAAATGTCCTCTTTTACCAACTCACCAAAAAACCCAAAAAACCCAGTCTTAGAAGGGAAGACCCTTAGAGTTTCTGGACAACAGAAACAATTGCTATTTACATTTACTGAGTCAACCAGGGCCCAAATGATGATGACCAACTGGGGCGTGGCCTGGGACCTATTGTTGGCCAATCAATGAAAATCAGAGTGATTTGGGTAGAACCCTAGTAGGTAAAGGTGTGACACCCTATAAAGGAAAAAAGGAAGGGAAATAAAGAGCTGTGTTGTCTAATTACCCAGTCCATTTGGGCCCCAGTGGGATAGCTCTACAAAAAATTGTTCCTCTTTGAAGAAACACAATTATGCAAGTGGTGAAGCATGAAGTGAAGACAGAGGAAGCTTCTTCAGATTTATCAGTTGTTCCCTGAAGTCAGGATTACTATTTAGTTTTTACTAATGTATAATATAGATCTAAGGAAAAACTCTCCTATTACTCTCTGGGGGATCATCTAAAGAAATAGCCTCAAAATGGGTTAGATAATATTGGTTTGATGAGGTTTAGAATGAAATTAGGTTTAACTGAGGTCTAGTGGCAGGTTCTGGGTACAGGGAGTCAAATAGAGCTCCCCTGCAACCCCTTTGGATTTGGTGCAAGGATACAGAGTTAAATGAGGTCTAGTGGCAGCAGAGTCTCCTATAAAGGAATTTATAGACCCAAAAACCTAGATTGATAAAGGAGGTTTATTATGGGGTTTGGAAATAAAGTTAAAGTCTAGTTAGTAAAAGGTAGTGAAGGTAGAGATAAAAAGGCACCGGAATAAGATTCCAGTAGACAGAGATCATTGGCATGCCAGGTATAAGGCTGCCATATTAGGAACCTCTGCAAAGAGAGAGCTCCAGTTTGGTTCTTTTATAATGAGAGATTTAGTCAAAGGGGCCTGTGGGTGCTGTCCCAAATTGGCTCAGATCTGGGTGGGGGTTGTGAGAACCCAGATCTCCTATTGGAATTCTTTTTTTTTTTCCCTTTTATTTATTTATATTAATTTTATAATTATAACATTTTTTGACAGTACATATGCATAGGTAATTTTTTACATTATCCTTTGTACTCCCTTCTTTTCCGAATTTATCCCCTCCTTTCCTCCACCCCCTCCCCTAGATGGCAGGCATTCCCATACATACTAAATATGTTATAGTATATCCTAGGTACAATATATATGTGCAGAACCAAATTTTGTTGTTGCAGTTGTTGCAAAGGAAGAATTGGATTCAGAAGGTAAAAATAATCTGGGGAGAAAAACAAAAAATGCTAACAGTTTACACTCATTTCCTAGTGTTCCTTTTCTGGGTGTAGCTGATTCTGTCCATCATTGATCAATGGGAATTGGATTAGCTCTTCTCTATGTTGAAGATATCCACTTCCATCAGAAAACATCCTCATACAGTATTGTTATTGAATGATCTCGTGGTTCTGCTGATTTCACTCAGCATCAGTTCATATAAGTCTCTCCAAGCCTCTCTGTATTCATCCCAGCAGAATGATTTCAGAAAGGCCTGGAGAGACTTACATGAACTGATGCTAAGTGAAATGAGCCAAACTAGGAGATCATTGTACACAGTAACAGGAAAAATGATTGTATGATGATCAATTCTTATGGATTGGGGCTCTTCTCAACAATGAGATAATTCAGGCCAGATCCAATGATCTTGTGATCCAGACCCCAGAAAGAGGTGTGGGAATTGAATGTGGGTCACAACATAGCATTTCCACATTATTGTTTGCTTGAATTTTATTTTCTTCCTTTTTGATCAGATTTTTCTTGTGCAACAAGATAATTGTATAAATTACCTATACTAGATTTACATATATACTTTCTTTCTTTTTTTTTTTTTTTTTTTTTTTTTACCATATTTAACATATATTAGATTATTTGCTATCTAGGGGAGAGAGTGGGAGAAAGGAAGAAAAATTGGAACACAAGGTTTTTCAAGGGTCAATACTAAAAAATTACCCTTGTTTGTTTTGAAAATAAAAAGGTTCAATAAATTTTTTTTTAAATCTGAGAAGCAAGCAATAAAAAAGATAAAGATATTCCTAAGACCTAAACCAAAGATTAAAGCAAAGAAGGAAAATTATAAACCAATTTAATAAACATAAAAATATATATATATATCATGTGGTCCACACTCAGTCTCCACAGTCGTGTCAAATTTGAGGAATTCCAAAAAGGCCAGTGTAGCTGGATTGAAGGAGTGCAAGAAAACTGGAAAGGCAGGAAAATTATAAAGAACTCTAAATGTCAAGGGACTTCATTTATGATTTAGATGATGAGGGAGCCCCTGGAAGTCAATAAGAGACAGGGGTAAGAGGAAGGGAATGGAATGATTAGACCTATACTTTTGAAATATTACTTAGAAAATTGAGCCATTTCAATAATCTCCACATGAGGATGACATGTACCAGGATGACAGCTTTGTGAGTGGATGGGGAACAAATAGGAAATGTTGTAAAGGTAGAATCTTCGAGATTTGGCAATGGAGTGGCTATGTGGGGCTAATAGTAAGTCAAGGATGACTTCGAGGTCATGGCTGAATGAGAGATGGGGCCTTTGAAATAGGGAAGTTCAGAAGGAATGGAGGGTTTTCAGGAAAAATTTAGTTCTATACTGGCCAGTTTTGAGGTGCTTATGGGATATTCAGTTCCAAGATATCCAAGAGGTATTTAGAGACATATGACTATACCCTGGCATAGAGAGCAAAATAAAGTAGCTGCTAATCTGCACAGAAATGATCATTGAGCCCATCAGAGCTGATGAGATCAGTAAGAATTCTATAAAGCAGGGGGGGAGGGGTTCTTATCTTTGTATGTGTGTGTTTGATGGATCATTCTTTGAATGTTTTTAAATAAATGAAGGAAATGCTTCATTTAGAGGCTGATAACAATACGGATATAATTATTCCCCCACCCAAATTCATGAATCCCCTGAAATCTATTTTGTATACCTGGAGGGATCCCTGAACTACAGATTAAAAAACCACTAACATAAAGGAAAAGGAAAAGAGGGCATAGGATAGGACTTTTGTGGACACCCATAAATAGTAGCCTTGAACTAATAATGGAAATTGAAGAGTGGTGAGCCAGACAAAATCAGAAGAAAGTAGTGTCAAAAAACTCACAGAAGAATCTAGAGGAAGGTGAATGATAGTGTCAAATATTGTCAAGAGGATTAGGAGGATCAAGATATTGAAAAAAAGCCATTAAATTTGAGAGATCACTGTTAAGTTTAGAAAAATGCTAATTGAATGATGACTTAGTTGGACAATACAAGTTTCTGATAAATTACATGATGGAGGGGTGGAAATGTGGATATTAGAAAAAACACTGGATTTAAGTCAGACAACTTAAGTTTCAAATTATCTGTTATTATTTTGAGCATACAATTTATTTGGTCTTAGTAAAATGAACTTGATTAGAAGATTTCAAAGATTCGATCTCTAAAGTTTATAAGAAATTCCTAAAATGGGACACTTAAATGTAGTTTATAAACTGTCAATGAAGACACTTCCAAAAATGTTTTTGCCCAATGATAGTAACATTAAGGGGGCAGCTAGGAATCAGGAAAAACTCTTCTTATGTTTAAATATGGATTTAACCACTTACCACCTGTATAATCTTAGGCAAGTTACTTGCCCCAGTTTCCTCTTCTGTAAAACGAGCTGGAGGAAATAGCAAACCACTTCAGTGTCTTTTTCCAAAGAAACTCTATATGGGGTCACAAAAAGTGACTGAAATGATTGAACAACATTGTTCATAGCAACTACATGGAAGGAGAACATTCATGTAGATGTGTAAGAATTGATATATTTCTTTAAAAAAAAAAATCACTCATTACAGAATTGTATAAAGATTCAACATTAAGTCACTGCTGGCAGCCAAGACAGTGGCAGGTAAAAAGCAGACTGAGTTTCATTATAAGGTTATGCCTAGTATCTAGGAAATGATGCTATGTGGTTCTGAATATCAAAAGCTCTCTTTCCAGAAAAAAAATTTGTGGTCAATAACTATTGAGAAAATGATGCATTATTGTATCTCCATTGATTATAACATACTGATTGAAAAATCTACGCCAACTCTTCTTCCCTTCCATCTATTTCAGAAGCACCAACTCAACTATGACACATTTCCTATCCAACTTCCTTTTGAAATGCAGTTTCCTTTTTAAATTTGTATTTCTATATCAACTTCAGAATTACTTCAGGAAGTATGTAATCAGCTTTAGTGAAAATCATAGCTGCATGCAGCCTGTCACAAACAGATAAACTGATGAGAAAAATGCTTACTTGGTTAGTTAACAGAGCCTATAACCAGTAAAAGTGGAGACACAAGAGTACAGACAAGTCTATTACTAACTATGTCAACCTCTTTGTTTTGTTAACTCATCTCTAATGTGGAGTTGCCTATCCTGGTTACCTCAGAGGGACAAATTAAATAACATAGCACTTTGGAAAATATATGCTTCTCTAAGAATTTCAATGTTAGTTAATTTCCTTTTAAAAATGCCATACATTTATATGAAGTTGGTGATGAGACACTCTCAATTTTTTTCCATCCAATATTAGGTTCATATTGCGTTATTTCCCATGAGAATAAAGAGCAGAACTGACTTAGAAAGCTGCTACTTGCATCAATAAAATGCAGCCAGATTCTTTAAATTAGAGTATATACAAAGTTGCTCAAGACTGAGAGCTTTAGTCTCACAACAAAATAAGCCATTAATTCTCTAAGCTATGAATTGGGGCTTCTTAAATAGCTTCATAACAGAATGGGCTTCTTCCCATAATGGTGCTATGTGCTAAAATAAGCACATCAGTGTCTACATACATCTAGTTATATTGTACTGTTCCAGAAAGTAAAATGAAACAAAACAATCCTACCAGTCTCACAATATACTCATTCTCCCATTCATATTCTATAAACCCTTCTACTTTAACATACATTTGGTAAACAGTTCTTGATAGTCCATCTGAAAGAGCTAATGTCTTACATTCAAAATAAAGAGAACGATGGCCCCACCTGCTGACAAAGGGATAAAATAGCAGAAGCGTAGATTTACAATATTAGAATTTCTGTCTCCCTTTTTAGTCCCATATAGTCCATTTGTTCTAATGAAAAAGTTTTGAGATCTCTGCAAAATGTCATAATTTTCATTAGCAAAAGCAAGATCACAGTTCTCCAAGATATTCCACTAATTTCTTCAATGACCTCATAAGCTTTTAAAAGTTTTAAATCAATTGTACAGCTCCAGAAGCCACTAGAGGTGCAATGGTTTTGTATCTGATCAAGTGTTGAGAACCTTCCTCCAAGTCAATCACATAGTCTCTGAAAGAAAAAACAATACAGATTTGTAGGAAGAACAGAACATGGCATTTTTTCTTAAGAACATGACTTTTTGCTACTGTGATAACTAAGTCACCTACCTTTGTTCATCTGTCTCTGGCTCTACCAAAATGTTTTCTTGTCTTTCCTTCACTCTCAGAAACACATATGAATCTAAGTCAGGTTTGGGAACTGCCAGAAAAACAATGAATGATTAATGGTATGAAAAGAAGAGACAAAGTCTAAGGAAGACAATATGAAAAAATTACCTTCTCAAATTCCATGTACAACACACACTCATTTGACAAGTATTTACTGAAGCAAATGATTATAATAACCAAAGATCTCACTTTCTAGGATAAGAATTTACTATTTGAATACCTACCTCCCAGGGCTGCTGTATCAATTAAGATATTTATGAAATGCTTAGCATACTATCAGTGCTTAACAAAGGCTTGTGGCCTTCCCCTTCCCCTTCCTCATCTACTAAACAACCTGGAAAATTGGCCAACAATATGCACCCAAGGACATACTCTAAGAATCACAAGAAAAAAAGAATATGGATACCATATTTCAAGAAATAACTGAATAGATCTATTAAAACCAGAGAGCTAAATTAAAATAAAAAGAATCCATTCACTGATCACCTCCTGAAAGGAACTCAAAAAAGAAAAATCCCAGAAAAATCAATCAAATTCTGATTAAAGAAAAACAAAACAAAATAAAACACTACCAAAAAACAAGAGTTCAAATACAATACCATAGTCAGGATCACATAAGATCTGGCAGTTATCATTATAGAGGAGTCAAATTAGAATGCAACATTACAAAAGGCAAAAGAGAAGGATTTTAAGTAAGAATATGTCCAGGGAAAAGTAGGAGAAAAACAAAGGATCTCTAATGAAGAATGGGGGAAGGGATAATCACTTGAACGTCACTCCTATCTGAATCAGTCAAAGAAGAATAGAACACTCAGAATTTGATATATACATAAATCAAACTGAATAGGGAAATAGAGAAAGGGGAGAGGATTTTTTTTATTTGGAAGTTCATGTGTGACATTTAGTTTTTACAATTCTGGACATTATATATATATTTTCTTACTGCATCTATTTAAGTTTCCAGTTTTATTGATCTATAGTTAGAAAAAAGTTTCTCATAATTTTCTGATTTTTTTTTTTGCTTAAAAAAAAGAAAAAAGACAAAAAAAAAAAAAAAAAAAAAAAGAAAAAAAAAGAAAAAAGAAAAAAGAAAAAAAAAAGAAAAAGATTGCATGACAAGGAGAAGCAAGTATTTTACTGTTTATTCTTGGAAAGGGAGAGTTCACTTACCTAACCTTAGGAGATCCACCTTTTGCAGGTTAGGAGGCATGTGCCTTAAGGCCACAGATTTCAGATAGGTTTCCGTGTTGGCCATGTACCTGAAATATTCAACAAGAAATGACTGCCATTTACCAAATACATAAGCAAAGATACTCCAGGGAACTTAATAGGGCTACAGAATTCCAAAAAACCTGTGTTTGATTAGGTAAGTTATCTTTTGACCCATCTAGTATTAGGGTTGGAAGGTCAGGTAACTGAGGAAGAATATAATAGAGTGACATCATTCTAAAAAGACAGTTTTAGGGAGAGAGAAAAAAGGGGAGATGGCTTTATATAGAGAACAAAAAGGTAAAGGGAAATGGACTACACCATAGGGTTGATAAGATGATGATTGGGAATGGAGATAAGGTACAACTAAACATTGTGTTTATTTTTAGTAATGAGAATGATTTTTAGAACAGGAAGGATTAATCATAAGACTGAGAAAGATAAAAATTCCTACCTTTAGTAAGTTCAAGTCATTTGGCCAAAATAAACTGTAATATATCTCAGAATATGAAAAAAAAAGACTTGCAGATATAATTGCTAAATTCTTATGACTTCTAGAAAATGTTGAAAAAGATGAAAAATGACTACTTCAAACTATAGAACTATGGGCCAGAATTCGTATCTGGTAAAATTCCAGCACTAGTGATTACTATTGATCAGTATGCCCCTACTATGTATTTTCTAATCAGTGAAAGTGTTTCTTCAAGTGGAATCTGGAAGACCATCTATCTGTCCATAATATTTTAGTCAGGACGCATATTGGATAAAAATTCCTTCCACCTCTGAGACTATATGACTTACTGGTCACTCACTCTTTGGCAAAGGCAAACTCTTCTGGGGAAAGAATGGAAGGTTCTCCTTTAGACCGTGTCTTTTCCTTTTCAAGGACATGAGGGAAAAATTTCTCTATCTGTCATAGAAAAGAAAAGTTATTATTCACCAAGCTTTTGTTATCATATAACTTCTTTTCAAAGACAGACATCTCAATTTGTCATGTTTATCAGAAAAAAAAAAAAAAAATGCCTAACATTAATCTTTCCTAAACTATACACATAGTTATAACAAACCTTTTTTGATCATCGAGTAGAAAACAAATACTATTAGAATCTTCTTAAAATATTTATTTCTTTTTATTGGCATCAATATAATCTTAATGACCACAGGGCTCCCAGAAGATTAACCATATTACATATACCTTATTCTATGTGAAATGTCTAATTCTCTAGTCAAAAGAAATACTCTTGTCTCATGGTTTATTTGATCTCTAATATGTAATGAATCCCAATTAATTTTTCAAACCTTCTTTTCCTTTACTCAAATAAATCAAATCCTTTTCCCTTTCTTTTATTACAAATAACTATAACATTCTATCATACTTTCTTCATAAAAATCTTCACCAAGGATTCCTTTTTTCTTAGAAAACCTGTGGGTTTTTTTGTTGTCTTTTCCCCCTTCCCCCCATCAACAATACTTTCTACTCCTGAGGACTTCTATAGACTAGAAAGCTCTTCTTAGGGACCTTTACTATACACAAAGTGAAGATATTTTATTATCTAACCTTCATCAGTCGACACCTCAAGTAGCTGCTCAAGACGTAGCGGATTCTTTCTACCTCCATATGGTGGATGCTAACCTTCAAATCACCTTTCTTTGCTCGCTTGAGATTCTTTTCCTATTGAAGAACACATTTTAATTAAAACATCCTGACTATTAAGTGTCAAGATATTGTTGACTACTAGTTTATGAAGAGATACAGTAGTGAATTTGAAACACGTCAGCATTCTAGAATACAGGAAGCTGTTTTCAGGTAGAGAATAAGAAAACTGCAAATACTGCTAAATTTGCCTTTGCTTTGAGATTGAATTTATTTGTACAAATTATGAAATTATGAACAAAATATACAAATTATACCCAAGCAACATCAGAAAGAAACTGAAGTCATACTTCTAATAATTAACAATCACTAGCCAGAGATACCAAATAAATAATCTTAAAGATGATGATATAGGAACATTGGGACAATACTGGAAGGATATAAACATTAGTTTAGAAATAGCTAAATAATAGATCTTTGCTGTTATTGTGCCCTTTTGCTAATGATATTCTGAAAGTAACCCCAGTCCAGATTACTTGATCTACACACTATACTAGATCACCTATACTAACCAAACCCATTTTGCTTTTTCTTCTGCATTCTGAAACTGGAAGCTCTTACCATATGATCCAACTGTTCTATGACACATTCTACAATTTCAGATTTGTTCTCCAGTAGCTCAGGGGAAAATTTTTCATTTAGCCAGGCCTATGGAAGAAAGCACAATAGCTTGAGTATTCATAAGAGAAAGTCACTGTGACAGTCACAAAGATCCCTAGAAGGAACTCTGAAATTGTGTCAACCCCCACACCATGAAAACCATAGAATCCTTACCTAAGAAAACTATCATTTCCCTCGCAGTTAAACATATTGGATATACTATGAAGACAAAACTGTATTTAAAGATGGATTTTCCTTTTTTCTCCTGGTTTTGGTTTGACAACTGTTCATATATCTCACATTTGGCATACACAAAAATGACAACTTACTTCAAAAAATACATGAGGGTGAAACCTTTACTATGTTGGAATACTACCTGATGTTCAAATAGTACCTCTCACCAAGTAATAGCAACAAAACTTCTATCTCTAGATATTTATGTATCGGTGACATTTCCCCATAAGCTGCCATTTCCTATCACGAAGTGGTGGTACTACTTTTGTTATCATAGTTGAAATAATAGTTGATATATCTTTTCATCCATAATGCTTAAAGAATTTTAAAACACCTTTTCAATCATCTTCCTAAATATACTTATGATGTGAATAGGAAATGGCTATTATTAGCAGGTTTTACTGTTAAGAAAACAGAATGAAAGGTTAAATAATTATTTAAAAGTCTAAGAATGTTACAGGGACCACATTGGAAATTGGTCTTCTTCACTGATTAAGATAGAAGTCTTGATTCTGTCCTAAGACACATTTAACAATCGTTGATCTACATTTATATATCTGACCATCCACAGTTGACTATGAATATCTACATAGAAATGACTAAAATTTTATTTTAGCTTGCAGACTTAATGGAGAATAGACCCAATTTCTTTCCTTTTTTCTTGACTGAATTCCTAATCTTCCAATCAATACCATTAACAAACATTAAATATATAAATGCTTATCAACATGTCCCAAGCATTTATTATTTGTGGTAGTCTTAAGTACAACAAATTTATCAAATTAAGCAAAAAAATGAAATTTATCCACAAATACCTTACAATCTAAGAAAATAAACTTAAAGATAGAATAGAAAGTGATTTTTAAAAATAATGTTAAAAATTGTCTCTCCCCACCCCCAATTTAAATTCAAATGAACATTTACTGAAGGTTCTACTATATGCAACCACAGCTAAAGTCCCACTTCTCTGCTTCATTAAGGCTAGAAATGACCTTGGGTTCTTAAAAATTATGCCACTAAGCATTAAAATCTGGAAGGTCTTGGATCAAGCTTCATAAATTTTAATGACAGGGCTAATGTGTGGGTGACTGAGACTCATTACCAGAAAACAGATAATGATGAATCAGTATTTGGGCTGCTATACCTTGTAAGAAGGAAAAAGTTAGACTCTCATTTAGCAGAGGTAGAACTGACATTGATAAACATCAGGAAAAAAAAAAAAGAGAGAAGAAAAAAAAAAGAAAAGAAAAGAAAGTAAAGTCTTCGGGGCAGCTGGGTGGCGCAGTGGATAGAGCACCAGCCCTGAATTCAGGAGGACCTGAGTTCAAATCTGGTCTCAGACACTTAACACTTCCTAGCTGTGTGACCCTGGGCAAGTCACATAACCCCAGCCTCAGGAAAAAAAAAAAAAAGATAAAAATCAGACAACTGAATATCAAGGCAATATCCTATACAGAGAGGGAGAAACAAGGCCAAGTAAGATTTGTGTTTCTGCCAATGGCATCAATACAAGCCTGGTAATTTGATGCTTGATAGCAAATATTAACAGATTGGTTAGACCCTATTGGCCTATTAATACATGCCTATTATTCTGGTAAAAGTTTTTATTAAAAAATTTAGGTGAGCTGA
The DNA here is from genome assembly GCF_048593235.1 of Sminthopsis crassicaudata. Taxonomy (NCBI): domain Eukaryota; kingdom Metazoa; phylum Chordata; class Mammalia; order Dasyuromorphia; family Dasyuridae; genus Sminthopsis; species Sminthopsis crassicaudata. Next base: position 136,166,398 of record NC_133618.1, on the reverse strand, counting down.
ATAAATTTAGCACATGGATTGGCAAAATGGATGGCTAAAGGTTCTATATGGGAGCTCTTAAGGTCTTTACAATTCTGTCTCTGCACTTACCAGATAACAAAACCCACTGGGTCTTTGCTTCTCTTTAACTATTTTTATCAAATATGTCCAAAAGTGGTCTTCATCATCAGTAAGAAGACTTTCTTAGTGGGACAATAGGGAGGTGAGAGATTTTGTTAGCTATCATAGAACTCCCTGTGCTTTTAGGATTAGCCTTTATTCTGTTCCTGTTGTCTCTAGGTTTTACAAATAGAAGAATTTATAATAAAACGATGGTTTAGTGCAGGGTCATCTTTGGGATGCTTACCTGCTCCAGTCTTGCAATAAGCTCTGCAGGAGTGAGTACCACCTCCTCACTACCTCCATCAGAGTCTTGCTCAGTGAAATCTGTCTCTTCTGTCATTTTCTGAAATCTGAAACCCAGTAACGATTAAAGCGTGCCTTCCAATATGGAATAAGAATGATGGCTCACATTTATGTGGCGCTCTCCTCACGACTCCCTGAGATCTCAGCCCAGAGAAGAAAACTGAACATCAGGGAGATAAAATGACTTAGCAAGATTGGATCTGGAGATAAAAAAAGACTTCAGAGATCATTTCAACCAACTCCTTTATTTTAAGATAAGCAAGCTGAGGTTTACAGGTAAAAATTTCTTATTAAATAACAATTATTCAACACAAATTTAAATCCAATGCTTCCCCCCAATTACGTTTAAAAGTCCCTGTCAGTCTGATGGCTGTGATGTGTAATCTGATGGCTTGCATTTATGCTACTCTTTACATAAACAATTTCATTTGATGTTCACAATGAATAGGAAGTAGTTCCGATGTTATTAAATCCCTTACAAAGGAGGAAACTCGGGCCCAGAGAGATTCATGGACTTCCTGAAGAGCAGGAGCTGAGAAGGAGCTCTGCGGGGTCGGGTGGGCGGGACGTTGTCCTTCCCACTAGTAAGGCACAGCTGCCCTAGGACAGTCAGAGCCAGGCCCCTAACCAACAATCGGGACACTCAGGTTCCTGGTCTTTCCTCTAAACCAAAAGGACGTTCTCTTGGGGGCTTTTGTGAAGGTTTTAAATGCATAAAATAAAAAGCAGATGCTTGCAATGAAAACAATCATAGTTTAAATGAGGTCATTCTCCCCCTCCGATCTATCTTCAAGGCATCCATCACACATGTCAGATCCTGAAATCTAGCCACAGACTCCAGCTCAAGCTCCCCCGCTTAGACGGTTCCCCCTCTCCCCCCACGGGTACATCACATTTGTGGGGAGAGGTCACCGGCTCGGACCCTCGCTAGCTCTGGGGTCACGGGGTCACTTTCAGCCTATCCGAGTGAAACGCTGCCCACCTCCTGGATCGCGAGAAAGCTCCAAGGAGATCCTAAGGCTGAAGCGCTTTCCTAGTCTGAAAGCGCCAAGAAGGCTACAGCTGCTCTTATTTTCTAGCGAGAGGCCCGGCGGAGGAGCAACAGGATCAGGAGCACAGTCCAGGGCTGGGTCCCTACAGCTCAGCCTAGGAGCGAAGCAAATATGGAGGGGGGGAAGAGTAGAGTGGAAGTGGGGAAACCCTGGTCGCTCCTCCCTCCGCCTGCAGGGCCCCGCCCCTGCCCCATCCGACCCCGACCCTGGCCTTCACTCACGGCCTAGGTCCCGATTCCTACACCTGGGTAGAAGACAAAGCGGCGGGGAGATCGAAAGTGGGGTTGGGGGGAGCAGGGAGGTAGTAGGAAAATAGGAAGAAAGGGCGGCACGGCAGCGCTTACATTACCTGCTCTCCTCCCAACAGCTCCGTTTCCCGCCTTTTCCTCCAAAACTTCCCAATTAGGAGCTGACGTCACCACGCCAACGTGAAGGCGGGGCTTGGGCCAATCACAGTTCGAATACAGACTTCACTCGGGCCGCTCCCCTTGGCGTTCTTTGGCTCGCGAAGGAAGGGAGCAGCCACGAGCGCTGCGCCGCGCGTTCGGTACAGTGAATTGACGCTAGCCCCGCCCCCTCGCGTCCCACTTTCTCCTCCCCCTCTCCTTCTCGGCCAATGAGCGGTCCGCGCCGGAGGTGGGACCGGGGCAGGCACTCTTTCGGCTGGCCTGGAGGGGGTGCCACGGCACCGCGTCTGTGAAGGGAAGGGTCTGGGCTTTGTCTACGGGACCGTACCCTGTTAGGACAGGCACCTTTGGAATCCGTGGAGAACTATAGCACGTAAATTCCCCTCAGGAAACGGACTTCTTGTCATTTTTGTAGCACTTTAATTAAGGTTTATAAAACGCCTCTCATTCCCGTTCTTATTAAGCAGCATTTCACAATTTGCAAGCTTCTGCCTCGGGTAGGACAGCGTGTCAGTTACCAGGTGCAATGGATAGTAGGAAGACATCTTCCTCAGTTCAAATGTGACCTCAGATACTGTGACTTCGGACAAGTCACGTCACTGTCTCAGTTTTCTCATCTGTAAAATGGGCTGGAGAAGGAGCCGGCCAGCCACTCAAGTATCTTTGCCAAAGGAACTCCCCCTCCCCCAATGGAGTCACCCACACACTGAACAATAGTTACTTAGGGTTCCTGTTCTCATGGAGTGTGGATGGAGGAAAGGGCCTCCATTCAAGATGATCACTCAGGATCTGTGCACAAAATTAATATACTAGCCAACAAGCCATCTCTATGGCAACCCCTAGCGACGCAGTGCAAACATTAAGTCCTACTAACTGCCCAGCAAAGCTGTGGATTCAAAAACAGAGGAAACAATTATTCCCTCCAAGGAGCATATATGAAGGGGGGAGATTTGTTTTTGTTAATTTACTATCATTAACTTTTATCGCAATTAGAGGGGAAATTAATATATGTAATAAAGCTATTACATCGAGACATATTAAAAATGCATACTAACGTAATTTTGCATCAGAATATTTTGGAGTCAGTGGCCAACCCATTGCACCAGCGCCTTTCTCAATAAAGATTCACAAAGATTAAATTTTTTGTTAAAACATTTCTAAAAGAAATCAAGACGACTGGCAATTCATCATGGCACCAAGGGGTTGCCGTGATGTCATTTCACAAATATGGTTAACAAGTTGTATACACAGATATATATTTGAAAAGGTACTGTGCAGGTCTAATAGGAAGGACTTTTTGTTACTAAGAGACCTCCAGAATGGAAGGTAAGAAAAAGTAGGAGAAGGACCCTGGAGAAATGATCCTGAAGAATGGGCATCCAGGGAGTCTGCCCAGAGGAGTAGTCGGGAGGGAGCGTTTGCCTAGACAGATATTAGTCCATAGCTCACAATCAAAGGGATTTTTGTAGTCACGGGACAGAAGATTGTCCCACAATAGGAAAGGTAATGCTGATTTCTGAGTCTCTGAGAAAGAGAGAAAGGTGTGTAGTGGTGGGATGTGAAGGGGGCGTGTGTGAAGGGAGGGGGTACTGAAGTGGACAGGACCAAGGGGAGGAGTCCTTGGTTTTGCCTGATAATAATAGCTAATAATGTGAGCTAACAAGTTTAGTGCCTACTATGTGCCAAGTACTATACTAAGCACTTTACAAGTATCTCCTTGGATCCTCACAAGTACCCTGAGACATAAATAATGCCCAATGCGAGTGCCCTGGGCATCGGGAAATACTAAGATGAAAAAAGATGTTATTGCCCTCCAGTAGCTTACAAGCTGGTTATTCTGGTAATGAGCCTTTCCTTACAATGGAGCTAGGTAATATAGTAGATTAAGTCCCTCGCTTAGATAAGATGGCCTTCAGATGATACAAGTTCATTACCTTCTGCTTTGTCCTTTTTATTTTGGCAGGACCCTGGAGAGCTGGACTTTAGAGAAGCTGCAATACTTCAAGGATCCAATTAAAGAAAAAAAAATCCGTCACCTAGCTTACTTCATTACTTCATTACAACAGACATAAAAATAGTAATTGATTTTTATTTTTAGGTCATAGCCATTCCTGTTTCTGTAATCCTTTAAGGTTTGCCAAGAAGTCTTCTCAGAAAAATGTTGTGAAGTGGTCATGCAAGTATCATCATTATTCTCATTTCGCTGATGGAACAACTGAGACCATAGAGGTAAAGCAACTTGTTCCTCCTGAGGTAAACAAGCATGTGAGGTGGGCTTCTGACTTTTCCCACGTGCCATCCATGTCTTCATGTGATCTACCAAGACTGACTTTTCTCTTGTGTTGCCATGAATGGGAATAGAATCCTTCTTCAGAGCAGAGTGACCACACGTTTCCGTCACAGAGAGGAGTTCAGAATGTGATGCTTTGCCTTTATTTTTCATCTTGTTATCCAGGATCCTCTGATTCATTACAATCTCCCTACATTTTCAGTCTTTCTCTGCTTATTGACACTTTCCCTCTCTGCTCACAAACACATGATGTAATGGAAAAGATGCTGGCTCTGGGCTCCAAGAGCATGAGTTCCAATTCTATCTCTAATGCTACCTGCCTCTGTGATGCTGGATAAACCACATAATCTTTCTAGGTCTCTATTTTCTTATATATGATTGGAATATTACAACAGCATTTATATAGCATTTTAAGGTTTGAAAAATGCTTTACAAATGTTATCTCATTTAGGATATCTCACCTGGGAGGTATATGCTATTATTATTCTCATTCTATGGATGGAGAAACTGAGGCTGAGAGAAGTGACTTGTTCCAAGTCATACAGCAAGTGTTTAAGACAGTATTTGAACTCAGATTTTCCTGACCATGTCCAGTTCTCTATCCACTTTATCATTTAGCTACCTCTAGCCATAATCCTATATTTAGGTCTCCTCAAACCTATAAATAACGTTTCCTTCCACCTGCACACTCTTCAAGTTACAATTCCATCTCTTCCTTTCACTACCAAATTCCTAGTAAAAGGAATTTATATTTCTTTAATGGAAGTGTGAGTCATGGACCTTTCCTCTCTGAGGTCATCTCTATGCAGAGAGGTCATAACAGTTGAGGAAACTGATGGGGTCTGCACATGCGCCGGTCTCATTACAATCCACTTCCCCAACAATCATTTTTATATAGAACTTTAAGGTTTATGAATTGCTTTAGTTATAACAATCCATTTTATAGATGAGGAAACAGGCCCCAAGAAAGTATATGACGGGTAACATGGGTAACAAATGACAAGACTGGGACTTGAGCCCAAATCCAGTGCCATTTCTACCATACCTCATCTCTCTACTAATTTTTTTAATCCTTCACAATCTGGTTTCTATTCCAACCACTCTATAAAAATTGTTCTTTTAAGTCACTAGTGACGTACTCAAAAATCCAAAGGTTTATTTTCAGTCCTCATCCTCTTTAGTTTTCTCTGCAGCATGGGACACTATTGATTAATGATCCCTTCTTCTTGATACTCATATTTTCTTTGGCTCTCATGACAGCACACTGTCTTGTTTTTCTTCTTGCTTTGCCGATCAGTTCTTTTCTGTCACTTTCTCTGGCTTTTTTTCTTCTCTTTATATTCTCTCCTAAGGTAACCTTTCCCACTCCCATGACCTCAATGGCCCCATCTGTGTAGATGATTGATTCTCCATTCCTTACTTCTCTTCCTAGCTCCAGTCTCAAATTTGCAAATGCCTACTTCCCATACATCAAACACAGTATGTTTAAAACATCAACTTTCCTCCAAAACTGTTCTTTCTCTTAACTTCATGCTCCCAAATTCTCCCAGAATTGAATGAGATAATGCTTATAAAGTGCTTAACACAGTGCCTGGCACACAATGGGCATTAAATACATGTCAGCTGTTAGTATTAGCTATTATTAAGCAAAATTAAGGATTGGACTGTGATCCTTGATCTTGTTCACCTCAGCACTCCACACCCCTGTGCATTCACAGCACATCAGAAACCTCTTTCTCAGAAACTGATAATCAAATTAACATTATTACTCTTTTTTGTGAAAGGTGGGGCAATCCACTACCCCTAGCTTCAAAATCTCTTTGATCTAAGCTGCCTAGGCAAATGCTCCCTTTCCCAACCATCCCTCTTTATAGAGTCCCACTTATGCCCCTTCCTGTCTCCAGTTCCCTACTCTAATTTTTCTTATCCTCCCATTGGACTCTCTAAAAGTGATTTTTTTTTCTTCCTCACTCCTCAACAGATCCAATCACTTATCAAGTCTTCCAAATGCTTTGTTAGTAAATTCCCCCTTTTGATTTCTTCTACTAGTCTTATCTCAGTCCCTGGTTATAGCTTACAAGAACTATCAAAATTATGTTCCAAGGATGGTGTCCTTGTATTCATTTATATCTCCTTCCACTCTTGTTAGTTTAATCTTCATGATATATGTCTGATGGCATCAAACTTGTTCAAAAACCTTCAGAAGTTCCCCATTGTTCCCTATAACAAGCTAAATTTCTTAGTTTTGCATTTAAGGTCCTCTGTAATCAGACTATATTATACATGTCTAGCTTGATCTCACCTTACTTCCTGCCATGTATTCTGCATTCTAGCCAAAACAAATTACTCATTGTTCTCTCACATCCCTACATCTATAGCTCTATTTCATTTCCTATGTTTAAGATGTCTAATTTTCCCTTTTTCCTTTATTTTTGCCTTTTTAGGCATTCTTCAAAGCCATCTCCTTTGTGGTTATGACTTTTATTTGTGTAAATTTCTCTCCATCATGTCTTTTTATACTTTCCCCTCTTTTTGTCTCTTGTCCCCCTTTTCCCAGTGAACTTAAAAATATGTACATTTTGATAACTATTTTAGTGGGCTGCTGGATGGCACAGTGGATAGTGTGCCAGATCTGGAATCAGGAAAACTCATCTTTGTGAACTCAAATCTGGCCTCAGACACTAGTTGTGTGAGCCTGGTAAGTAAGTAAGTAAATCACTTAACCCTATTTGCCTCAATTTCCTCATCTGTAAAAAGAGATTGAGAAGGAAATTGTAAACCACTCCAGTATCATTGCCAAGAAAGCCCATATGGGTCACAGTCAGACAACCGAATAACAATTTTTTTTTTTCATTTTTGGACTTTGTTTTAATTTTTTTTCTAGTGGCACCATTGATTTTTATGTAGTCAATTCTAATTTTTAGGGAATCTTACTTAGATAAGATTTTACACTTCCTTTATTACAATGTTCCTTTCAAATCTTTTCACTAGAAGTCTCATTTCTTTTCCAATTATTTTTTCTAGAACTCTCACTTATTTAATATAATTTAAAAAAACATACACACCTCACTTCTAGCAATTCTAGTTTACTATGTATCCAAGCATAGTTTTTATTTGATACTTTGCTTGTAATGCCATGGGGTTGAAATTTTCTCCTAGGTTTGTGTGCCTAGATCCATATCTTTTGTCATTTGTCTAGCCTTATATCCTATATTGGCACTGTGTTAGGGCCAGGCTTAGCATACTTCTGGAGGGAATGTTGAGGTCTTATTTAGTTTTGATCTGTTCTATATCATCGGGAATTCTTTCTTTAATTCCCCTACATATTGAGTCCTGTGTTTTTCAAAGGCCTCAGGGGTGGTTCAATACCTGAAGTGATCCTATGAAGGTTAGTCTGATTTCTGACCTCTTAGTCTTAGCTTTCTAGGCTTCTGGCCCCAGTTCAGCGCCTAGGCAGCACAGCTACAGGCAGACCCAGGCTGACTATAAAGTAGACAAGTGCTGACCCTCCTTTCTGTTCTGGTTCCTAATGACACAGTTATGAGGTACCTGCAGAATAACTTCTAACCTGTGCTCTCCATTTTAGATACACAAGTGCAGGCCCCAGTCTCAGTCTACAGCGGGAAAGCTTCTTCATGAGCTTTCCTGGCCAGACCCCCTTCCCAGGTCCCTTGGCTTTTGGCTATTTCTCTGAGCTGACCTTGGTGGATAAAAAGTTTAGTGCTCTTCCTTGATATTTTCTGGAGTGGTTATATGAGAGAGCAGGGTTGTACTAGTTGCTCTAATTTCATCATCTTTGCCAGTTCCAGTCACCTACTTCATGAACCCTTCCTTGATCACTTTGCAAAATTTACTTCCTTAATTCATGGAATGTTAGATCTTAAAGGCACCTCATGATTCTAAAAACAAAGCCTCCTATCAAGCCCTCAGAAGCTAATGCAGTTTTTGTTTCCCAGTTCCACTAAGGGGCCTCTTTGTGCTGGACCTAGGCACATGATCCTGACCAGGTTCAGTCCTGGGGGATCTTGGCCTCTAATGAGAGGGATTAGGCTCTCTTTTCTCACATTCTTTGGCTCATTATGCTTCCACCCCAGTGCCCTGGAGACAATTTACTTAAAGCTTAGATTTTTGTCTCAAGTTTAAAATCTTCCCCCAAAGGGGGAAGTAGAAAGCTATTCAACCTATGATATAAATCATATATGGAACACGCACATGGCAACCCCCAATCAGGGGTTTCATCACCTCCCAACTGCCCAAGCTCTGCACTACTGCAGGTGGCCAGCTAGAAGCAGGAAGGGAAACTGCTGGTATTCTCTGTGATGGCTCCGTATAATATGGTAAGAGTGTAGGCTCTTGGAGAAGTGGACTTCTTAGTCCTTTTTTTTTTTTTTTTTTTTTGTCATTAGCTTACCGCTAGTGCTTTACATAGAGTAGGTGCTGAATAAATATTTGTGGAATTGAATTGAATTATATCCCGTTCATTTTTTTCCACATGAAATTCAGAAGCTGATAACCAGCAAGTTGATAGCCTCAGGTAAAGCCATAGAGAAGAGAATCCAGATCTCTTGGCTCATAGCTCAGAGTTCCTTCTTGATCACTGTTGCCTTGTTCTCACAGAGTCTGCAGACCCAGGCCCCAAAGCCATCAGCCATTAGCCCTTGTGGAGGTGCAACCTGAAAGCTGCATTTATAGGTAGTATAGATTAAGATCTATTTTGCAGTTGCACCCTAAGGACCATGGGACTTTGCCACCTGACTTATTTGTGTTTGTTATTATTAGTTATTCCTTATTTGAAGAATCTAAGAGCAGCAGCAACCAGAAGGGGACGTGGCATCTGAAGGAAAGCTTCAAAGGAAAACAAGGATCCTGAGATAATATTCTGAATTAGGACTAAAAATTGGAGAATAGGAGAAATAGTACAATAGAGAAGTACATGATGAATAGAAGTTGACTGTAATAATAATTAACATTTATATAATACTATTTGCTAGGCACTGTGCTAAGCTCTTTACAGTATTTTATCTTATTTGATCCTCACACAACTCTGGGGCACAAGTGCTACTGTTATCCCTGTTTTACACTTGAGGAAACTGAGGCAGCCTTGGGTTAAGGGATTTCCCCAGGGTCACAGAGTTATTACATTTCTGAAGCCATATTTGAACTCAGGTCTTCCTGACTCTAAATCTAGCACTTTATCCACTGTAATTGCTGGCAGTAGAAAACGTGTAAACCATTACAACACAAATTATCACTATAGTATGCCTTTCATTCTTGAAGAGAACCAATGACAGCATCAGCGTGATGTCGACTTGTGTGTGACAAAGTAGATGGAAGGTAACTTTATAAGGAACTAGACTAGCACTGGGGGAAGGAGCACTAGTAAAAGTTTCCTGGAGGAAATGGCTCTTGAGGTGACTGGTAAAGGAAACCAGGCATTTTAAGAGTTTAAAATTGGGAAGAAAAACATTTCAAGCTTGGGGGAATGGTCAGTATAAAGCCACCAAGGTGGGAGATTGACAATATTGTATGCAAGAAACACCAAGTCTCAATATGGCTAAATCACAGGCTATTTGGATAGGTAGGAAAGGTCCAGTTCTGAAAAATGATAAATACTAGTTGCTAAACCTTGAAGTTTCTGATACCCCACCACCTCTCATCTGACCTCTTCTCTCTACTTACATGGCCATTATTCTAGTTTGAGACCTATATCATCTCTTGCTTGGGCTCTTATAATAGCTTTCTAATTGGTTTCCTAGCTCAGATTTCTCCCCTCTATAATTCGACCTTTAGAAAAGTGCCAAAGTAATTTTTCTGTAGTTCATGTCACTTCACTTTTCAATAAGCTCCAGTCCCTGTTGTCTCTAAGTTAAAGTATAAACTCCTCTGGCATTTACAATAGTTCACAAACTGGCCCCAGCCCTAGCTTTGTTATACTTCACTTCCCACACACTAGGATAGGAAGGCCAAATTGGCCTTGCTTTTTCTCACATGCAAAATTCTAGGTCCCATCTCTATGCCTTTGCACTGGATGTCTCCCATAAAATCAATCATTTAGCAAACATTAAAAAAATTTAATTAAATTTAAGAATTAGGAATGCATTTAAGGAAACCCAAATGCAGAGAGGTAGGAGAGAAGAGAACAAGAGTAAAAAAATGATTAATAGTCCTTTGTGGCAAGATCTTGGTTTCTAAAGTGGAAAATGATGCAATAAACTCAGAAAGGCAATTGTAACCAGATTATGAAAGCTCTTTAATGCAAGGTCCTATCTCATCACAATGTACTTGTTAAAAAACAAAAAGCCAAAAAAGGAGCTAAATTATAGATTTGAATTCTTGCAATCCCTTTAGCACCTGGTAGAGCTCCAACTCTCAACTGTACCTTTATGGTACAGTATATCTCCCATAATTTCTTTGAGCATTTTCTTTAGTGAAATAAAGGCACCCCTGTGTTTGGTTCCCTCAAAACATTTTTTTCATGTTCATACCCATTTCTTTAATCATATTGTTATTTCTCTTTTCATCAAAATCCTGGCCATCTTTCAAGAATTCTCTCAAAAGTTGTGACATTTACAAGATTTTAAGCTCCATGGGAACAGAGCCCATGTGCTATTTACCTTTCTATTTCCTACATAGTGACAGATATTATGAAATGCATAAAGCCATCCTCAATTATGATTTTTGAAGGAACAAATGAAGTCTTTCTTGGTCACCCAGTTCTCTCCTGGACCTCTATACCATTTTATAGGTTTTATAGACTGCCTTAAATTTATTTGCCTCATCTCTCTTATTAGCTCATCGTTTTCTTAAAAACAAAATAAGATCTTCCTTATCATTGTTTTATAATGCATTGCACACTATAGGTATTCAAGTATTTGAATAGCTGAATAGGAATAATAATAGCTAATTGAATAATGTTGTTTTTCAATGGTTTCAGTCCTATTTGCCGGTGACCCCATTTGGGGTTTTCTTGACAAAGATACTATAATGGGAGTGGTTGGCCATTTCTTTCTCCAGCTTATTTTACAGAAGGAGAAACCCAGGCAAAGAGGGTTGAATGACTTGCTCAAAGTCACATAATTATCTCATAAGTGTCCAAATTGAAATTTGAATTTAGGTCTTCATAATTCAATATTCATCAATTCATCCACTGCACTTCCTTGCTATTAGAAGTGGATAGATAGGGGCAGCTAGGTGGCAAAGTGGATAGAGCACCAGCCCTGAATTCAGGAGGACCCAAGTTCAAATCTGGTCTCAGACACTTAACACTTCCTAGCTGTGTGACCCTGGGCAAGTCACTTAACCCCAGCCTAAAAAAAAAAAAAAAAAAAAAAAAAAAAAGAAGTGGATAGATGGATGAACTAAGCACTTAATAAAGTCTTGTTGAATGAAAAATTGATCATAAAACCATAGAGTCCTGTGGTCGTTAAGTTCCTTCAGAGATTCAAAATCCTTTACCCAAATGGTAATAATTAAAACAGTAGTACTGAAGAAGTTTCTGGGAAGATTCTAAGGGAAAAAAATGAATAGAATAAATATGGAAAGTAAGTTAGAAGGTTAAAATAATGACAATACACATATGGCATACATTTGATTCATAGCCAATCTGTGAGATATAAACTATTATTATCCCCTTTTATAGATGAAAAAATGGAGACTTGGGGAAGATAATTGACATGGCCAGTTTCATACAGTAAATGTCTGAGATAGGATTTGTGTCCTGATCTTGATTCCAGGTTCAGAGCTATATCTACCTACAACACTCTCTCTTAAGAAAGCATAAGAAAAGAAATGGAAATATGTAAGGTCTGGGTTTCATCCCATAAGAGATGGCAGCTTTTTTGCTTTCTATCCTTCCCCCCCCCCCTTGTTAAGTAGCATTATAACCAACAGAATTCAAATTCTTATAGAAATGATTCTTCATTATAGTTTGGCATAACAAAGCTACTGTTACAAAATACAATTTACTAGGTAGCTAGATGGAATAATGGATAGAGCACCGGCCCTGAAAGTCAGGAGGACCCGAGTTCAAATCTGGTCTCAGACACTTAACACTTCCTAGCTGTGTGACCCTGGGCAAGTCACTTAACCCCAATTGCCTTAGGGTATGTGCATGCACACATACACACAAATACAATTTACTGTAAAGGAAATAAGAAGGAATAAAAAACTATAAAATGTTAGAGCTGATTTAAAAACCTAAAGTTTTTCTAGTCTATCTAAATTTACAGAGGAAAAAATTAAGACCCAAAGGAATATTAAAAGTCACATATGAAAAATTAATGGGAGAATCAGGACTAAAAATATTGCCCAGATCATAGTTTTTGCCACTATTCCTCAGATCAGGACCTTTCAGTTGAAACATGATCACAGTCCTTTGGATACTCTAGCAAAGGAGTGTGATCATGTCAGGAAGCAGTGCTTGGGGAACATTTAAACAGACTTTTAGTTTCATGCTTTCCATGGACTTATATGTATTTTTTTCTATTTAATCTCAATAGAGGGAAATATTAGGAAGGCTGTGGCTAAATGAATACCTCAGATTACTAACAAGCAGTTAATTAAATTGTATGCTGTAAATCATGTACCTTTCCTTAGCCTCAACTCTTATCTATAAAACAAGGATAATAAGGTCAGCAGGGAGATAGCTGGAGCTATTTTACAAGTCCTCTCCAGGTCTAAGATTCTTCAAAAGTCACCATATAAAGATAGTTTGAAGAGAAAGTTAGCTCACAATTAGGAGCTGTAAGATGTGAAGGGAAAAAAAAAAAGATGAAGGAAATAGCAAGCAATTAAAACGACATTAAATTATTAACTACTATTACATTACAATGACTTCTACACCTGGGAGATGTAGAGACAAAGATTTGGCAGCCCAGAATGGGTAATTGGTAGTGATAGAGTGATGAGAACTTTAGAAAGGTGGGAGAAAAGCCATGTTGAGGTCAATTTATAGGGAATAGAGAGAAAATCAGGAACATCTGGTTGATGAGAGACCATTAGTAAGAAACTCTTAGAAACAAAACAATTACAGTCAGAAATGGAAATGACATTCATCAAAAACTTGTCATATGAAAAACTAGACAGAGCCTGTGCACAAGACAATAAAGTTTGAGATTCATAAGTACAATGAAGCACTTACATATTTCAAACAAACACCAAGTAACTAAAAAAGCATTTCCATATGCAAAGCAGAATAGAAAAAAGATGACTGTACATGAAATTGAGAATTTCTATTCTGTGCAGTTTGCTTTTCCTTTTAAGCATATAACAAATACAACATGTAATTTTCAAAGCCAAAGCAGATTTTAAAAGAGATAACCAGAGCAATAAAGATTGTAAGAATAAGATAAACATGCCAAAATTCTTTTCAAAGCAAATAAAATATGAAGTCACAAACATAGCAAAGAAAAAACCAGGAAGCTACTGTACAGAGGAAAGGTTGAAAGTAAAACAAACCTCCCTAGAGTTAAGGCAAGCCATTGACTTAATGCAGTTTCCAGATATCATTTAATTAAAATTAAAACCTTGAAAATAAATGAATAAATTAGCAGAAATAGTAAGTTGAAAGAGTCAAATTTTTGTGGACATCTAAGGAAATTAATATTAACTATTGCAAAGAGGAAATCTACCTGCATAATTAACTCTGACTAGTTTTATATCTGGGAGGATAAAAGACCTGTTACTTATAAAGCCCCATGAGTGAAAGGTGCTATATAAATACAGTCTCATACTATTATTCTCATATAATCACTGTGGTCAGCAGCTGTTTCTCATCGACTTCTTCTGAAAGGCACCACTACACACTTAGTTTAATTTATTGTGAGTTACAGTCAAGTTTCACATGGCATTCTAGCCTAGGTGCTGGTGAGAATCTGAATTAAGTGAATTCCCCGATATTTCTGAGTGAATGAAAACTTATGGGAGGGGAACTACATGAAAAGGGAGGGAAAAAACTTGTTCTTTATAACATTTCATTTCCCCTACAGAATTCTATTCAAAAGTGAGGTATCTCAACATTCCTCTGCCAAACATTAAACATTTTTGCTTCATCAGATCTACAGAGATGCTTGGAGAGTTCATAGGGTTAAGGGTTATGGGGCACACATTGGGGCAGACCCCAATCCTCCTTGATAACTGTCAAACCCGGTTAGTTTGTGGTATTCTCAGTCCCTTAATTAGTTTCCCCTTTAATGTTTCCTCTTTATCCCTTAATCCTCTCTTCTTGAACTTGACCACCTACTAGTTTGAGTCACGGACTTTCCCATCAGGTGCATACATTTTTCAAACTTCTAATTGTTTTAGAGCTCAGTATTTTTTAGCAGGCAAAGAGGAACAAATCCTTACTCTGTCAATATTCCTATGAGGATTTTTATCTTATTGATAATGATATAGCCTCAACTTGGTATTACATTATTTAAATAAAGAACAAATCCTAGCTCAGTTTTAAGTCCCTTCCCCCCTCCCCCCCATTGTGGAAAGCACTTAAGGTTCTCCAGGACATTCACTTAAACTTTGTTACACATAATCTCTGATATCTGCACTATAAATCCCTCTTTTAACAGCTGAGTTTTTTTTAGACACCACTTCATAGTTAGCATAAAAGTGGCATTTTTTTTGAGTCCAGTATTAACCTGAGAAAACCCTTCTATATTCTAGAGAGTGTTCAGTATCTTCTAGCTAGAACAATGATTACTAACAACTAGAAAAGTTGGCTTTACTTCTGAACTCTTGATTCACTTTCTGTATATCCTTGGGAAGTCACTTCCTTTCTATAATTGTGTTTTTTTGATGAGGATATTCATCAGATGCAGTTCAAACCTGCCTTCTTAATGGGCTGTGACTTCTAAATTCCTTATAGAAAAGTATAGATTAACTACATAGCATTCCCAATTCCTCTGTTTTTGTCTGCCTGCATTTTTGATTTCCTTCACAGGTTAATTGTACATTATTTCAAAGTCTGATTATTCTTGTGCAGCAAAATAACTATGGACATGTATACATATATTGTATTTAAGATATACTTTAACATATTTAACATGTATTGGTCTACCTGCCATCTGGGGGAGAGGGTAGGGGGAAAAAGGGGAAAAATTGGAACAAAAGGTTTTGCAATTGTCAATGCTGAAAAATTACCCATGCATATATCTTGTTAATAAAAAGCTATAAAAAAGTATAGGTTAATAATAATAATACCAAAAAAAGAATAGGTAAATACAATTTTTATTATAGCTTTTTATTGACAGAACATATGCATGGGTAAATTTTTCAACATTGTCCCTTGAAATCACTTCTGTTTCAACTTTTCCCTTCCCTCTCTCCACCCCCTGCCCTAGATGGCAGGCAGTCTCATACACGTTAAACATGTTAAAGTATATCTTAAATACAATATATATGTACACATCTGTACAGTTCTCTTGTTGCACAAGAAAAATCGGATTCAGAAAGGTAAAAATAACCTGGGAAGAAAAACAAAAATGCAAGTAGTTAACATTCATTTCCCAGTGTTCTTTCTCTGGTTATAGCTGGTTCTGTCCATCATTATTGGAACTGAATTGGATCTTCTCATTATTGAGGATATCCACGTCCATCAGAATTGATCATCATGTAGTATTGTTGTTGAAGTGTATAATGATCTCCTGGTTCTCTTCATTTTACTTAGCATTAATTCATCTAAGTCTCTCCAAGCCTCTCTGTATTCCTCCTGTTGGTCATTTCTTACAGAACAATAATATCCCATAACATTCATATACCACAATTTACCCAGCCATTCTCCAATTGATGGGCATTCAAGAATGGGTAAATATTAAAATAATGCAGAAAAGATCTGTGATTTCATCATTAAATTACTAAATACTCTTTGACTCTTGGGGATGTCTTAGGGAGCATTTTGTCTCAGAAGCTCTCATATTTATTCTCATATATATGTTTATGTATGTGTATACATTACACATGTGGTTATATATTTATGTGTGTGTGTGTACATATATGTACATAATCTCTAGCTCCTTTTCACCTGCCACACTGCCACATGATAAACCTTTTGATATTCACTGTGAAATCCCTCCTTGGAATCCCAATTTTAGGAAGTATCCCAGTTATGCATTAACTCACTCATAACTGATCTCTCTTTGGAATATTCCTCTTTCTCCTAGGACCTGTTATATTTTTTCTTTCTTTGTTAACTTCCTTCCCTACCTCTCCATTGCAATTGTCTTCTCCCATTACAATTCAAGCTTCTTGGGGGACTGTCTTGCTTCTTTATATTTGTATCCCCTCAGCACAGTATATGGCATATTTCTGTTGCTCAGTTGTTTGCCTGTTCATGGCCCCATTTCAGATTTTCTTGGCAAAGACACCAAAGTAGGTTTCCATTTTCTTTTCCGGCTAATTTTACAAATGAGGAAATGCAGGCAAATAGGTTATAGTGACTTGTCCAGGGTCATAGAGCTAGTAAATGTCTGAGGCTGGATTTGAACTTAAGTTTTCCTGACGTGAGGCTTGGGGTTCTATTCATTGTGCCACCCAACTGCCCTCTTTTGATATAGATTAAGGGTCTAATAAATGATCAACCAATCTCTCTCTCTCTTTCTTTTTGTCTCTGTCTCTCATACTCACTATGACCTTTAATCTTTCCCTATTTCCTAAATCTATGATCTTTGCACTTTTGCTTACTTCATATTCTTAACCCTATAATTCATCACTTCATCTAAATGTTATTTTTCACCATTGCATCCAGAGCCATCTCTAGTTGTCCTCATCAGTATTTTGTCACTGGACCCAGATGGTTCTAAAGGACACAGTGATACTGGTGACAAGCCCATCCACACTCAAATCCAACTCACTTGCAAGTCATGGTACCATCTTTCTGATGTAATGGTCCTCTTTGAGAACAATAACAACATCCTTCACCATTGAATCATTTCCTTCTTGTCCTTTAGTCATTCTACATCCAGCCACATTCTCACTTGAATTCAATCTTGCCTTTTCAACTGCCTGAAGGACATTTAGACCTAGATGTCCCTTTGGCATTTTAAACTTAGCATTTCTTTTTATAATATTTCACTTTTTCCAATTACATGTACAGAAAATTAACATTCATTTTTTATTAAATGTTGAGTTCCAAAGTTTCTCCTTCTCTCTACCTTCCCCCTTCTTAAAACAGAAAACAATTTGATATAAAGCTTATATGTGTGCAATCATGTAAAATTGATTCCATCAGTTATATTTTGGAAAAAGAAATAGTTGGCAAAACAATTAAAGTTTGTAAACAGGAAAAAAAACATAAAAAATAAAGTGAAAATAGTATGCTTCAGTCTGCATTCAGACTACATCAGTTCTTTCTCTGGATGCAACAGCATTTTCTAACATGAATCTTTTGGAACCATCTTAGATCACTGCATTGCTCAGAGGAGCTAAGTCAAATATACATGGTAATCACATGATGTCATTGTTACTGTGTACAGTCTTCTCCTGGTTCTATTCATTTTGCTTTGCATCATATACTTAACATTTCTAAAATGGAACGTCTTTCCCAAACTCAACCACTTTTACTGAGCTTCTCTATTTCTGTTGATACCATTTTCCTAGTCATCCAAACTCATAAGCTTAGGTCCATCCTAGGTCCTTTGGTCTTTCCTTTCATCTACTACATTACCAAGTCTTGTTAATTTTATTACTACATTTCTTGCATCTGATTCTCTCTTATCACCAACACAACCTCCCCCACTCCCTTCCCAGTTCTGAAGTCAGAGGCTCCCGGTATGAATCCTATTTACAGTGACAACTAATTTCTTGTATAAGCTGGACAATTTAATTAACATTTTTCTAAGTCTGTTTCCTCATCTGCACAATGGCAGAGTTACATTAGATTTTATAGTTCCCAATCTTAGTTCGGGGTCTTACCACTTTTCACGTGCAATGCTGTAATAAGCTCCCAATTGATTTCCTTACTTCCATTTTTTTCTGACTTCTTTCCTTCATGCAACTATCAAAATAGTTTTCCTCAATCACAGATCTGTGTCATTCTCTTGCTAAAACAAAATAAAACCAAAACCAAACAAAGCTCCAGTGGCTCCCTATTGCTTCTAAAAAGTAAACTCAAAATGACTTTTAAGGCCCTCCACAATCTAGCTTCAATTTACCTTTTCAGTCTCATTTCATATTATTTCTCTATACTCTATGCTTCAGATGAAGTGAACTACTATTATCTGAATTTTCTATTTTCCACCTTCATGCACATATCAAAACTATCTCTCATGCACTCCATATTTCTTCAAGATTTAGCTAAGGGGCTTCCTCCTATATGAAACTTCTGATCCCCCAGATGTTAAGGCTTTCTTCCTCTTCTGATTATCTTTTATTTCAGCATACAAGTTAGTCAATAAACATTTATTAAGGTATTGTGCTAAACACTTGATACAAAGAAAGGTAAAAGACAGTTCCTGCTCTGAAGGAGCTCATATTCTAATGGGGGAAGACAACGTACAAACAATTATGTAAAATAAGCTATACATAAGATAAATTGCATGTAAGTTTGACAAAGGCAGAAATTGTATTATTTTTTATCTTTGTTCTCCCAGCTCTCCCAGTAGCTGAGATGGCAACTTATATGCCCTAATAAGTTTGCTGAATCAGGTAGGCAGGTACAAAGTTTCTCCCTTTTTGCTGGAGATCATAAATTCTTTTCCCTTTAGAAGAAATACTTTGAATTGAGTTTAGGCACATTTAGGCTTAATCACTGGTTTTCTTGTCTAGCATCCAATAGTGTAACTTCACAAGACATAATAAGTTTCAATCTAAAAATGCTGTTGCTCCAAGATTTCTAATTAGAGTCAGTGCTATGGGAAGATAACCTGTACTATAATCTACAATCATGAACATTTTCTTTCATATGGGAAATTTCTAGGGAATATATATCTCCTCAAATATAAAAAAACTCTAATGAGATATGGATGACCTGACTTGACATGGGATAGTTTTTCCATTTCAAGCATGAATGAAATCTTGAAAACTTTCTGGCACTCGGTTAAGTTTTATACAATTGAATAGTTATCCAGCAAATTCCTTGGAACAGTTACAACTTTTCTATCAGTGAAACTAAAGATCTTAGTTAATTAATATAGTCTGAAATTCTTCCTTCTTCTGATCGGAAGGCATATGAAAGGATGGAATGATTAATTACAATCTCTGTCACACATGGGTATCTGATTATTGTGTCAGCTTCAAGTTAGTATAAGCAGATCTTACAATTCTACCTCAGAGGTATCCCAAAGAGATGGAAACTGTGAGCTTTTTAGCCTGTTTTTGATTAGTTTTTCAGCTGAAAATACTTTTATACTGTGATCATGAAATTGTGTCAATTGTCCCCTGAAGTTGGTATTTTTTCAAACAAGAATGAGAGCACTGAGTCACTTGGTCTGTTGTGGTCTTTCTAGGTGCAGTGGCCATTTTTGAGCTGCAAACCAGCTCCAGTCTACAAAATTTGCACAGAAACTATGGAACTCAATAAGAATTGAAATTAAATTGTATTTCCTTATGCTTGGAGAGACAATAAAATAAGATGTCCTAGTCATTCTTTCTTTGGATTCATATTAGCTGTTAAGCATATTTACTTTTGTCAAAAGGGTAGCTTGATTTTCAACTTTGCCCTTAGAGTCTGCTTTGGAGGCTACAAATCTGAAGATCATCCCACCATCTTCTCAACAAGGAATTATCATTTGTCCTTCTTTTCTGGTTCCTGTTTGAGTTCACAAATTATTTCCCTGTAATTAATAACAAACTTGTAAAAGCCTACAAGTATTTTCTCTTTGGGCTCACCACCATGATCAAATAATGATGATGGAGAAATAAATGGAAATCTCATTTCAGTAGGAAATAGTATATTAGGTGATTAATCATTTCTTATTGCCTAATTTGGTAATTCTGTGCATAGTAGGTTATTGAAGTTTCACTCACAGAACTTGGATTCTGGTCATTTGCACAAATGATTCATTGAAGTTCTAAGCAAATTCCCACACTGTACGTTGAAATCTCTGCAGTTTTAAGGACATCTTAAGCTTTTGTAAGATTGTTATGCCCTGCACGATTCCAAAGATCCCAATCTTTTCCCTTGGTGAGTAAAATCATTTGGGTCAATTTGAGATCACTTGGGACATCAACAAAGTTACATACAAGTATAAAGGTTCAGATAAATATCAGAATTAGAAAAATTACTCTATACCACCTTAATGTAAGTTTATTAGGTGAGGACACGTTCTGATTGGCTTACTGCAGTGAACACGGCCTGGACACATGCAGGAAGCTTGGTTGGTTGAGGAACGGGGTCATTTCCCTGAAACTTATAAAAGGCCACTGAGCTAGTTGGAACAGGGAATTTGATTGAACACATGGCAATAGAGAGGTGAGGATCCACCCCTGAAAACGAATTTTTTAGTCTTGGCCTTCCCTTGGTCTCCAAGATGATTCAGAAGGAGGGAAGATTTGAAATTTTCCTGTTGGACACCTAGTGGCAATCACAGAAACAGAGGCTTTCCTGAGTCCCCATGGACAGATCCATCCTACAGAGTCCAGCCAAAAAGCTACAATGTCAGAAGAAAAGACTTCCAGGACCTCTGCCAAACAAGCTCTTTGCTTGGGCCCACTTTCCTTATGCACTTGACCCCTTGGAAAACCTTCTGTTTTCCCCTCCTTCTCCCCACCCCTAGATGGCAGGTAGTCTAACACATGTTAAATATGTTAAAGTATATGAGAACCATATAGAATTAAAAAAAAACAATGATCACTTGGGTCTAACCTTTGAGCCTTGAAAGGATATAGTGGATGCTTTTGCCATGCTCTGGGATAATTACCTCAGAGCCTATCCTACACTAGTAAGCTTTTTACTTTGTTCTGATAGAAACTTTCCCTCAGAAAATGATAGTGATCATAGGTCTTTTTCATTTGCATCTCTACAATCTTTCTAGTCTAGGTTTGTTAAAAGGTCCTATGGCAAGTGGTTTCTATTTCCCTCCTTAGCCAAGATTTGCAAAAGTGAAATTTTATTTGTTATTTCACTATATTCCATGGATAAGTCAATAACTGCGGTAAATTTAGATAAAATACTCTTATTTTCCTCCCTGAAACAGGAAGAATGTTGCTAATTTTCTATTATGCAAACTATGAGTTCTATATATTCAAATAATGAGAACATGCAGTATAGTATAGGTAAATAATATTCATGATAAATTGAAATTTGCTTTAATTATTGACTTACCTTTCATTTACATTTATAAGCTGAATATAAAATAAAATTCTTTTTATAGTAATTTTTAAAATATACCAAGTCTGGTCTTTTCTTCTTTTGCTACCTGTGTAATTCAATAACTTCTTTTTCTTACGTAGACATATACCTCTTTCCAACAAGGCTTCTTTTTCTAACACAAATCCTTTAAGTATTTGAGAACACAGGCATTAGAATAAATGAAACACTTGCACATTGTATGAGACACACACAGATGTGCAAAGGCTATACATATCATTTCTTTAATTGGAAAGAAAATGCCAAATGACATCCATGTTTTAGAGCCCCCTATATACCATAGGATCTCAGGCTATACAGTCATGTTGTTCAGCAATTGGTTGCCCTCAGAAGTGTAATTGCAAAAACATTTTCAGTACAAATTATTACATTCATTTCCTGGCAATAAACTGGTCTGTGAAAATACAAAGTAAGTCAGCACATACATGAACAGAAACATTAAGATCAAGGAAGTTAGCTCTGGGGGCCTATGGCTTCAGATTTCTGATTTTTAAGGCATTCAGATTTTTTTTTTTTCTTTAAGAAAGCTTTGTAAGGAGAAAGGGAAAGAAATTCTTCAAAGACAAAGTGATTTATGAACCTAAACATTAAAGACCCTATCACCAGAGTAACAAAGTGACTCCCAAATTAAATGAGTTTCCACTTGCAGGCTAAGTAAATCTATTCATACAGTTCATCAACACAAAAGCAGTGCTAACATGAACTTATGTTATTCCATGGTATTTGCAGGGTAGATACTCAAAGCTACACAGATAAATACAGAATTGCCTTATTGCTTCCTAAAGTAGTGATTTTCTTCTTCAGTATCAAAAGCAACATTCTTTTTCCCCTGAAAAATATCTGGGCTTTTTGCAGGGGGTGAAGGAGTGGGAGGGAGTAGACTGGGAGGTTGTCCTAGTTTATGAGAGATTTATTTATATCAGGAATCCACTGGGCAGAACTTTAATTTTAGTTTCAAATCTTGTCCTTTTTGAGGTGGATAAGAAAGATAGCCTGGACAGTGGATAAAGAGGAGGCTTAGAAGCCAAAAGGTTTGGGTTCTAGCTCTATCTCAGATGCACATTGACTGTGTGCCCCTAGGCAATCACTTAATTTCCCAGTGCTTTAGATAATATTATAAGTTGCAGAGAAGGTGCCAACTTACATTAGAGAAGGATATTTTCTGGAGCTCTCCATAATGAAGAAATCATAGATGCAGTCCATACCTCCTGTGTAAAAGAGGTTAGTATGAGGTTAGCATGGGGAGAGTGTAGTAACACTTATATATTTATAATTTAATCAATATTTAGTCTACTACTTTTGATGATGAAACATACTGATTTCCCAAGTTTTTCCAAAATTCATTCTTCCTGCTCAGAGATTCTATCTATTATTCATGGAAAATAAAATATCCGTTGGATGTTTGGTAGCCTATGCAAGTTGTACTTTCTGTGCACTCCAGCAAAATATTTAAATAAAACAGTTATCAGCAAATCTTTCTGTATCCATCTGAGCCACCCACTCTAGCTCTTCAGAAGGGAAGAATGGAATCTTTCACATTTCACTTTCTCAAACTAAGGCCAAGCCAGGAATAACTGAAGTTGGCTGTCATTTCATCCTTTCTCTAATAAGCATGAAGAATAAAGGGTCTAATAATCCCTAAAGAAAACATGCTTCTGTATTTGAGCTCTTAATAATTTGAGCACAAAATTTCTATGTGTCTGGAAATAGGGACTATTTCTTGCCCCATTTTATTCACTAGTAAATCTCATGGATTAGATATTTTTTGTTTTAGTTTAGGATAAAAACTTGTTTTGTTCACGTGATCTACTTTTTTCCACACTGCTCCTTACTTCAATTGTACAGAGGAAAGAAGTAGCACAGGCTTCACTTATGCACAAAGTATCAGTCACGCTTTTATTGGCCCCTTAAATTGTTCTGAAAAGTGGATTTTTTCTAAAAAATGTTCTATCAATCAGAAACTAAATACAAAAAGGCAATTTGAAATCCAAAAAATAAACATCTTGAAAAATATTTTCCACTTTCAATCATAGCCAAAATCTATTAACACAATAAATTATGTTAGTGGATTTTATAGTGTCATTAAAAAGGAAAAAGTTGGAGAGTAGAGATCATTATTTGCCCAAGTTACCACTTAATGCCACCCATCTCCTCTCCTTCTGTCCCATTTGCTACCTCAGTTGAATTCTCAAATCTCATAACTGGGTTCCAAAAACTTGTATATTATTTGTTTTTAGGCAAAGTACTATTTTACATATTTTAAAGATACAATTTTGTTGTTTCTGTTTTTATGCTATCATTTCCCACTACTTCTTCTGAGAGCCATCCTTCATAATAAAGAATTTTTCAAAAGGAGTAAAAAATGAATTTGGCAAAACAAACCAATATATTAGTTTTGACAGTATATGACACTATACATCTATGTATTCATCATATTCATGTGTGTGCCAGGAAACCATTACCTCCACCCCTTCAATCATTACCTCTTCTCAGACCTCACTGGAAACAATCTACTACTGAAAACCCAAGTACCTTGGGAACAGCACTATCTCCAGGTAATTAGATATTTAGAAATGCAAAATGTTGCCACCAATTTGCTTCGTCAAATAATTCAACATTAGAATTGAATATTAATTTTATGAATGGAAAAAGAAAGTTGAAATCTCCTGTTTTCTCCTCCTATAACAATGTGGAGAATTACAATATGTAGATTTTCTATTTGTAATCCCAGCATAGCATATCACAATCATTCTTCAGTTGATAGGCATCTTAATGTCTAATTCTTTGCAATGATAAAGTGTTACTATACATATTTTGGTGCACAGAGTACTTGCCTTTTCTTCTGTCACTGACTCTGGGGTACTAGCCTACCAATGACCCTTTTAGTCCTTCAATTCTTCTTCTTCAATTCTTTAATTGCAAATTTCTTTACAAATATAAAAACTAATGTATTCTTGCTTTCCATGCTCTGGAGTCTAAGGTCATTTCATCCTTGAAAAGGAATAGTTAACTCATAGTTACTCAGCATTAGAAATTTCTTTTGGGTATGCACAAACATCTAGACCTCAGAAATTCTAAATGAAGACCCTATGTCTAGTAAAGGTAAACTGTGTGCTACTAGAGGCCCAATCCTTAAGTAATTAGTCAATACCAGACAATGATATCACATCCTTCTCCCCTGAAGTTTATTTCAAGCACCATTGCATTTTCCTCTACATTTATTTATACTCTTCAAAGAATGGCAGTTTCATCAATGTAGGCTCACCACCAACCAATGCAACCTCTTCACCTTTTAGCAGGTAACTCTTCATGAGTTACCTGTGGCCAATTTTCTAGTGAGACACTTTAAAACTTAATCACAGTTACACTGGTCCTTGGACAACAGAACCCATCTTAGTATTGTACTTAGAACCTTTACAAATAATGAGGACCTGGCTAAAGATTACAACTCTTCAAGGTGCTAGATATATCTTTATGCCAGATAAAGTAACAAAGCAGTACTTTATTGGAAGCTGTATTCATATACCTGAAAAGGCAGAGGTAACATTGATATAAATTATGGCTCCAACTAGGGCTTAAATCCAGAGCATTTACCCAATATCTCAGTAACTTCAATTTCTTGTGTCTAAATAAAAGATGATAATTACTGATATTTTACATGAGAAGAAAGCTTAAAACTTGGATTAATGCACATAAGACTGACTACCTACCTACCTCTCAAAGCAGGGGCTATCAAATATTATAAGATATCACTCACTTGCTCACCACTAATGAAAGGAACCACTCATTAAGATGCTTTCACTGCCGGCATTTTTGGCTGATGGAAAGCTTTGATATGCTATCATATATGAAAGAACTCTGAAAAGTATAAAGTGCTAAATAAGCTTAAGGAACTACTATTTTTTAAAATGAAAACAGGAAACTCAGGAGTCACAGAATATGTGAAAAACAACTAGAAGATACACAACTTAATCAAATGAGGTTTAACATCAAACCATCAAGCAAACATAACAGAGACAATTTATTTAAGAAAAGTTTTACTAATGCATTAATATTTGGGCAAAGTTATTGCAATGGCTGTGAAAGGCAGACAGACATACTGTTACAGGCTATAGAAAATAAAAAGGGTTTTATACAATTAAAATATTAAACAAACTCTGGGATTTGGGTGAATGACTAACAAATCCATAACAGAAATTAAATCTGGAAGATTAGATCCAGTATTAGCACCTACAGTATCACTGGAAGTAGAACTTTAATTCTTTTCTAGTAAATCCCTTAGCTCTTTCCAAAGAACAATGCTCTCAAACCATAATGATAAACTTAATTTTAAAGTCTTGGAAAATACTGTCATGAAAAATGTAGATAAAAAGAAAAACAAAAATAATGACTTGGATTTTTGGGAATTTTACTCAGGAAACATTCATATTATTTTACCTGAACTAATTACAAGATCTATGTGCATCCTGAATACTGAATTCAAGAAAGGCTTATGATTCATAAATTTTGCCAATGGAAATAGTTAAAAATGAGCACATACAGTATTATTCCTACCAAATTATTTTCCTCATAAGTTACATTTATAATAAAGCCATAAGGAAAATGTTCATTACACTTGCTTATTACACATTAAGGGACAGAGCAAGGATGTCTATAAGTCTGATGGTTTAGCATCCACTTTATTGTGCTTACATAGTTTTAATAAAACAAGCAACACATACTACATCCTCCCAACGTTCATGGCAATGCAGTAATGATATAAAATTCTCCAAGGAGAATTAGGGTAACTGGAAATCACATGAAATACTGCTTCACTTAGTAATAAGTGCTACATTAAAAACAAATAGCATTATACATTATCTTTCCAATGAGCTTCACTTTGAGAAACTAACAGTAGAAACAGATCTTCTGGTAATCCTGTGAGTTTCTTGAGGTCTAGGAGATGTGTCAGCAGGTCACAGGCATAGTTTACCCCTCCATCAAAAATTATGCCCAGAAGGAAAAAAAAAAAACATTCTTCAATTCAGGGGAAATGAAACCAAACCTGGATACAACTTGCTGAAATTAAAAAAAAACAAAAAAAAAAAAAAACAAAAAAAAATAACCACCTGGTAGAGATGACAGCATAAATACTGAGCAGAACCAATCGTCCTGGTGGCAGATGAGAAATGGATTTTGGATTGGGCTGACTTACACAGCTCATTTTATTAAACTGTTTTGAATTAAAAAAGTGAAATGCTTCATTATAGTTTCTCAGAAATAACTACAAAGATTACATAGTCCTACACAGTTTAAAGACACAAAATAGATGCTGAGTGACTAGATATCACCCCAGGAGCGGAATTTTAGAAAGTTAGTCCTTGGAGTAGAATGGCACCATGGCTCTGGCAGCAGATACAAAGGAATGATGCTTGGAGAGGAGGTAGGGGACACTCTGCAGTTGGCCGATGGACAGAAGAGAGTCCCATTCTGAGACGGACTCTGAAAAAGGAACCAAAATGAAGTCTTAGAAAGCTATAAATACTAAAGTGTGCTTTTATTACTCTTTCCTGAATCAATGACATGAGATTGTTAAGAGTTCTACCTGGTGGGTTTTCTGGATCTGCAAGAGTTTTTATTTCATATAGAACAAGGACTATGAATTTAAAATTTAAGTACTGTAAATTCAAATTTTAAAAAAGTCATTACTTGTGACACTAAGCACATCACTTCTCTTTTTCACATAAGAAGCCCGACCAAGGTAATATTAGGTACTTCACAGGGCTGGGAAGGGTAAAGGGAGCATTGCAAAATGTTTTTCATAGTGCTTTACAGAAAGTTTAACAAAAATTAAATTGAAAAAAAAAATGACAAAATGCTATTTTACTGAAAGTTCTTTTCATGAAGGTCATCTTCCTTTTGTATATTACTTCATTAAAATATACATTTAATCTCCAAACAACTTGCATATTTGAGGTGGGGAGTTTGGGGAAGTGTATGTGTGGAGATTGGTGAAACATTAAGTGCACTTTCACATGCCCTCACACACATTCATACAGCTGTTTGACAAGCCCCTAGCCCTTACTGGGTTCTGTTCCTGATGAACATACAACTCTAAAAACACAATTGTGCTGAACAAAAACATTTGCAATTCATGAAACTATCCAGAAGTTCTTAATGTAAATCTTTCCCATTTCAAAAATTTCACAGTTGTTTGAACACTGATAGATTAGCCTCTTGTGTATAATTGCTCAAAACCCCACACTACCTCAGAAAAACATTCTGTTTAGCAATAATAGCTGCAAAATGAGTCATGACAAATGAATTGTGCCAAGTCAACGCAGCTGCAATTGATAAAACAAACTTATTCCAATGGCAGTAACAAAAGCCACACATAAGGCTTCTGATTGCTCACTTTTAGAAATATTGGTTAGAAAATTGCAAATCAGAAACTGTATAGACAAACAACACTACAAATTCCAAAATGCTCTTGTTATCTAAGTCTTTTTTATAAAAGAAGTAAATGTAGGGCATAGGCATTATTATTTACATCTTTGGGTTTTAGGGAAAATTTGGATGACAGGAATATATATTCCTTAAGAATAGCAAAGATAATTCTGTCAAGAGTTGCATATAACCTGGACAGAAGCCACTAATAGCTTTGTTCTTCAAAAGTGCTGGAAAGATCCAAAAGCAAAGGAGAGGAAAAGTCCTCATTTTTACTCCATTAAAGTTTCTGCTTTTTATGTGGTCCCTCCCACATCTGGAAAAAGTTGTCTGTCTTTGCTACCTTCTGCCACTGTGCAAGACACTAAGTTTGTGGCAGAAATTAGTTGAAAAAGTCCTCAAGAGTGGATCTCCAGGAGAAATGAGACTTCAACCTCCTAAAAAAATCTGATATACCTTGGAGAAACTGGCAAAAATGAGGGCATACCAATATCTCCTGCTTCGAGGGTGGTACTATTGCACAATGGTCAGCTGGAGCAATTTCACTGTTTCAGAGAACTTAAAAAAGAACACTAGCAAAACCACAACACAACTGGGTCTATGGATTGTTTTGTAGCATTAATCCATTGATTTACATGACATGGAGGGGAGACAGTGATATGTCAGCTGCACAGACTGGGCCCAGGATTAACTCTGCAACTTGATTCTTTCCCAAGGCAGGTTAGGACCTTCTCCACAATGGTTTGAGAGCTGCCTTGGGCACAGAAAAGTTTGCTCTGGGTCATGGCCACCTAACAGGTGGCAAAATCAAGATGTGAAACCAGGTCTTCTTTACTAGAGTCAGCTCTTTATCTACTCTGCCATCCTCTCTACGTCAATGCATTGCTACCTGACCAGGTCAAGTGATTTCTATAAACATACTTATAAACACTAGATAAAAAAAAAATAAAAGTGTATGTTCTGTCCAACATACACATATCCCAAAGTCCTTAGGATAAATTTTCTTTATATCCCAAATGCCCTGCATATAGTAAGACCTTAACAAATGTTTAATTTAAGTACTGGTACTCACATTTCTATGTGAACTGATTGATGGCAGGGCCTGAGCAGTCATGTGAGGAGGCTAGTCTAATATATAAAAATAATCTGACATAATATAGAAAAAATTAGATTTAGATTTCTATCTAACCAAATTAAATGTTGATTAAGCCAGATTTTACATATTATACTAACAGGATTAATCATTTAAAGACAACACCATTTAACTATACACATTAACTATCCACCACCTCCCATACAAGATTTTCTATACAGTGGAAATGCTTTTTGAGTAAAAAGAAAAATTCTACATATTCTGAATGTATGGAAAATACTTTAAAAATGGAATGCTAATTTGTTATTTACCTTAGACTCCATGGTTTATCTTCCACTGCTCATGCCTCTGTCTTCATAAATGGTAATTTCAATCTATATAGTATAGCTGTTAAGAAAACACATCACTAGATAGTAAATGAAGAAAAAGATGAGTTTATTTCACTAACTTGTATCATTACTATTGCTGAAATTTTAAAAATGCATTAGATCTATACCCTCTGCTATATTTTGTCTTTAAAATTCATTAAGTATTCTTTGAGATAATTTTTACTTAAAAGAAAAAATTCTCACTAACTACCATTCAAGTAGTTTCACATGTATTATTTTATCAGAAGGAATTCTGGTTCATTTCTTCTCATTAATTTTATTTTTGTATGATACCTGTTCAATATCATAATTTTATAGTTATGGACAAAAAATACCAGGAATACATACAAAAATATGGGTCTTCCCCTTCTCCCCCTAACTTTTGAGTGTAATGAAATGTCTTTAACATGGTTAACAAAACAGGGTTGGATTTTTTATTTTCCTCCAAAGAAAGAAGGAAATAATGGGCAGAGGCAGCTGAATGGTGCAACGGACAAAGCTGGACTTGCTTGGAGTTAGGAAGGTCCGAGTTCAAACTGAACTTCAGACACTTAGCTGTCTGAGGCTAAGCAAGTCTCTTAATCTTTGCCTCCCTTAATTTTCTTATCTAGACCCATTAATACCATCTACCTCCCAGAGTTGTGAGGATAAAATGAGATAATATTTATAAACTGATTAGCAAACTTTTATGTGCCATATTAATGCTAGCTAGTAGCAGGTATTCAAGTACTACTTTTGACATAAGGGCTATGGGACCAAAGGAAAGTTCTTTCCATGTTCCAAGCAACATAAAACTATCAATTGCAATGTAATTGCTAAATTGGTACTAGTAGGACTGGGATTGTGTAATCTGAAATTACATTCATTTATTAATAATTTAATTATCAAGTGAAGTTTTATTTACCCAATTCACCCATTTCTTTTCAAAGTTTATAGCTTCTGAAAATATGCACAATATGTCAAGGGTAATGAAATTAAACATCTGGCAGCTGTAACTGATTTAAGCAACTAGTCAGATGAACCTATGGAAGAACTGTAATTCATTTGGATGACAAGTTCCACCACACACTGAGTTTATCCATTTCAAAAGAGCTTTTGGTTCAGATCTCTGCAGCTGAAAAGCATTATTCATATCAAAACTACTACAAGATGCCTGCAAAACCATCAAGAAAGATGGTATCGAGAATACTAACAGTTTGCAAAATACAAAAGATATCAAAGAAAATAGTTTGTAGAAAAAATGCAAGTATCATACACAAAATTTTTCTAGGACAGTTGATAAAAACAATGTCCAATTGTCTCCAGTCTCTACCAATCTTGTCACTTTAATTTTCTTATCTTTAACAAAAAAGATACAACACGAAGTCCTCTCTCAATTGGGTCTGTCAGAAGGAGACCTTGTGGAGCATAAATCTTCTCATTCTGTTCCTGAATATATTTGGTGATTTTCTTCAGAACCTGTCAGAAAGAAACACCCAATCTTTTAGATTTTAGTGACAGTTCTTTTAAGTTATCAACTGGCTGTATAAACCTATCTTTAAAGGAGAGTATACAAAAGTTCCTATGGTTTGCTACAGTTTTGATAAATGCTTTTTACACAGGTAATGGTAGATCAGTCAAAAAATATTAAGCACCTACTATGTGCCAGGCACTGTTGTGATGCACTGAGAATAATACAAATAAAGCAGTTTCTGTTTTCAAGGATCTCAGAATCTAACAGGGAACATAAGATGTAAAGAACTATGTATAAACAAGCGCTCTCTCTCTCTCTCTCTCATATATATATATACATATATATGTATATATATGTATATATATATATATGAGACAAACTGAAGATAACCAATAGAAGGCAGGCATTGAAGGAACTGATAACTTCCAGAAAGAATAATACATACTTGTTCCTTCTACTTTCTCATGGGACACTCACTATACAAATTCTTGTAATCTGGCTTTCTTTCCTCTTGCTTCACTAGATCAGTATCCTGAAGTCACTAATGATCAATAAATCCAATCCCCAGTCCTCACACAGTATTTGACAGATGCTTTTTTGCAGCATTTGAGAATCACCACAAAATTTCACAGCTGGAAGAAATTGGCAGACTGGATCAGCCAATACTTAATGAATAATCCATTATAGGATACTAACATTAAACACTGGTCATTCAGTCACTATCTGCAAACATCCAGTGGGGGGGAACTCAATCTCTCCCATTCCATTCCCTTAGACAACCTTGCTGTTTTTCCTTACATTGAATCAAAACTTGACTCACTATAATTTCTAACTATTGCTATTTGTTTTGTCTCCCAGGACCAAGGCAGAAGAAAAAGAATCTTTCTCATATTCAAATACTATGTGACAGCTATTCTATATCCTCTGCAATCTTCTATTCTTCAGGCTAAAAATTTTCATCCTCCAACTGATCTTTGTATGGCAATGATCTCAAGTCAATTCACTTTCTCAGTCAACCTCCTCTGACATGGATATAACTGAAGTCAAGGCAGATTATGAAGGAAATGCCTAGAAAGGCACATAATGCTCAAGACATGATATAATCAGGTGACAGTACAGTGGGAATACATGATTATTTCTTTTATTGTGTAAGCTATGATTTTCTTAATACAGATTAGAACAGTACTGGTTTTTGTTTTGGAGCTACATCCTGATACCCATTTTGAGTTTGAATTCCAATAAATTCCCCATATATTCTAGGCTTTAGATTCCACAGGGCAGAGATTTGACATTTTTCACCTTTATATCCTAAGCATATATGCTTAGCACTGTGCACTACACTGTAAAATGGACTACATATAGAGAAATTTTTTCTACTTTTTACTTAAGGAATATGAATGATTTTCAATGAACAGTTATGTTAACATATCTTCTATTATTAAGGGCAGTTCTTAGCCTCTCCTTTAAGCTAATTTTAGCTATCTTTTTTTTCCCCTTTTGATTATAGCATAGGACAATTATTGTAGGTAATGACTGTGACAAAGAGAAAAGTTATTTCAGAACCAGCAAGACTATTTTCTTTGTAATATACATGACCTTTAATTTCCTGGTTTTCCAGAAACTAAATTTCTTGATACTGTGATCACTTTCAACACCATTAAACGTGATGTTAGTCCTTGACTCTAACTATACAAGTGAACTGCTAAATTAATAAACAAAATACTGGAGTTTATACAACTTAAGGAAAATGGAGGCAATAATCAGGTAAAATGTAAAGTAAATTCTACTAATTGTTAATTCTTCAGATTCAATAAAGGATTGAGTCTGGGAAACAAGAAAGAAATTTAAGGCTATTAGAATATGCAGAGAATTAGATGATTCTAGATCCTCAATGGCTATGCTAATAGAGTGAAACAATTACTCCAGCAATTCCTACCAAAATAGAAATCTTTAAATATGGATTCACTAATGACTGTTATATCTGAGGATCAGCTTAATTGAACTGAGAGGTCCACTATATCAAATGGTTGGCTACCAGATGTTGCAAAATTCCTGAAAAAGAGAAAAGCTTGAAGCAGATGCCATCTGCAGATACCCAGACCAATGAAATCATAAGAATCTGAATTATCAAGTAGAAATGAAAAATCATAAAGATTATTTCCAACTAGAGACAGTTTTAGCAATTCCTCTTCTGGCCTTATTTGCAAAAGAACTTTGAAAAGGCTCTTAAATACAAGGCTCCAATTTTTAAACACTTTTGTTTAGAGATTAAAAACACCAGGGAAAAAAGGGACAAAAATTTTGTGAAAATACTAGAAATTTATTTTTAAAATTTGAATTAGTAATATGGTGGGCAAAACTAACCAGTATATTGAAGATGGCAATCTAGATTTGTGATTATAAAATGGTTTATATTTCAATATTCTACACTATTATTAATTAATTTGTTTTTTAAAAAGATGATGATAAACACTTGAATGTTAAATTCTTGAGAGAGTAGCTTATGGCTTGGAAAGGAGATCTATTGCACTAAGCCAATGAATTTGTGGTAGTCTCCTTAAGAGAAAGGGAGCTTTCATTTCTTCTTAGAATAACAAATTTACCTTCAGTAACAGAATATTTTCCTACTTTCAATATCAAGGAAAGTTTAAGTTCAGTTAATTTTTAAGAAGCAAAAAGTCTTAAATCTTATCTCTCTATCACTCCCTGTCAATCATCCTCAAATAATGAATGGAAGGAAGGAAGCTATAAAGATGGCTAGCTCAAGTCTCTCAAACTCTCCAATTTCCCTCTTGGTTCAGCTGCCAAAAATGGAAATTGGAGATTCAGTATCCCCTCACTCCAATCCATTAGAACTCAAAGATACTCTCTCAGAAAATGTCTGCATGACTGATTTCAAAGAAAGGATGCCTTCAGAAAAGCATCCCTCCCTCTTTTCTTGAGTAAGAGATTACTACCAGGAAAATAACACTCCATTTTGTTCTATCAAGTTCAACTTTTGTGGGGTAAGGTTTTAATTTAAGCTTTAATAGCAATAATGTGTACTTGGACAGCAGGTCAGAAAGAAGACAATTGTGTCCATGAGATTTTAAATCCTGTTAAAAGTATTTTATAGAATTCATCACTATACCAAACAAGGTGTTAAAAAACAAAAAAAAAACCAAAACTTTTTTGTTCCCTTCAGTAACAGAACAGTTTTTATATCCTTAAATTCATTCAGGGTACTTTTTAGGTACCATGCTTAATTCAACAACCCTTCATTGCTGGTGTTTCAGTCATTTTATTCACCATTTTTATTTTTTGGCAAATCACAACATCCAACAAAAACTATCCCCTTCCTCAAACTTTCAAAATAGCCACAATTTGTACAATGTGCACAAAGATAAAACATTCTTAACGATAATTGAACTTTATTATTGGCTAACTTCTCCCTAAGAGTACTAAACTGGAACAAGAACAACTAACCTTCAAGAAAAAAGAACACAGGTTTATCCAAATGAAGAACACTGTGTCTCCCAACCCCCTATTCCCTCTTCTCCTGAGATTTGGCCTTTTTCTTTTTAAGTAACAAAAATTCTTGCCTTTCTATTCTTCAATTTTTTTTGGATACGCCACAGTAGATAACTTCTTTATATTTTATAAGTTGACAGCCTACAGTATAGCTTTCTATTGGCTTTCTTCTTGTTCCCTAAAAAAATGGGATAGCATCAAAGAAATGACAATAAGGCCCTTATTTTTCCTTTATTTTTAAATAATAATATTGTGCAGAAAGACACTTCTAGTTAAATGTATTGGAAAAAACAACAGCATTTTTGACTGAAAAATATTCTTAAAAATTCACATTTTTCAAAAACTCCATGGAACTTATCAAAAACTCCACTGAATTATACACTGAAATGTAACCTAGGATTTTCAGTTTTAAGAACATGCAAAACTAAAGTGATCTATTACCCTGTTATTATGAATAAATTACATAATTCTAAGGGATAAGTTTTATTTTTTACTTTTCTAAATATAATAATAAATGTATATTTATAAAAATTTTTTAAAAAAGTCACTCAATAATGAAATTTTAATTGATCTAGTTTCTTTCCTTTGGTTAGTTACCCACATCTTTTTTTCTACATGTAGCTGTGTCTTTGTTGTGGATCAAATTTATTTAGTACACCAAATAATATAAGCACAGACACTTGTTTAAGGAGAACCATAAGTACTACCAGTAGAAGCCTAAGAAGAAAAATATCTACAGGATCAAAATTTCCTTTGTGTTTAATACCACAAACTACTTTTTAAAGTTTCACATTAAAATCTATATAGCTAGAAGGTGAAGTGGAAAGAACACTGGCCCTGGTTCATGAGGACCTGAGTTTAAATCTGGCCTCAGATACTTAACACTCCCTGTTGTGTGACCCTGCCAAGTCACTTAATCCCAATCACCTTATAAAACATAACAAAAACAAATTAAAATCTATAATGCTTTTCTGTGAAGTGCCTTCAACTCTGCATCAATATTTCAACTTGAAGATTATTTCTAAAATTTAAAAGAGGTTCAAATGTACTAAGATAAATTGCAAAGGAGCTGAAAATGTTATGATTTTTTAAAATTAAAATCTACTGGCATCACTAATATCTTTTAAAACTACAATTTATAACATAGTTAACTAAATGTCTTTCATTTTCAAATAACAATAATATTTATTGTTGATGTCAGCATATATTCTCCACAGTGGAATTTCATCAGAAACCCATATAAATAATAAAGGAAATCTATTACAATCTGAAAAAGTTTGTCACCAAGGCTGAAAGGTAGAAAAAAACTTATTTATATACACCATTAAACATAAATAAGAAATTTTTTGGTAATGTGCTTTTACTTCAATTTAGAAATATTAGATAATTGGGTTTTAAAAACCAATCTCCAACAAAATTACCTATAAATACATTCAATGACCTGTCACTTACTAAAAGGAATATGGAAACATCATACAATATATGATCAGAAAGGGAGATGCTACACCCAAAAGCAGATATGAACCATTTAATATTTTTTGGTATCATGTGATATAAGAATAAAAGGCCATGATCTCTCTGTTAATAAATAAAACAAGTTCTTAGGTCAAAAATAAACAGAATTTGGGAAGCAAGTATATTGCCTACATCTAATTATCTTCATATTTTAAAATAAACTTTTTGCCTAGAAGGTAAACAAGGCAGAAATTTGTCACTTGGTAACCAGCCTCTCTCAACTTAGACCAATCCTTAAATGACAAATCCCATTGTTAGGCATATACTTGAAAACTTTTTAGCATAAGAGAGTCCCTCAGAAGATGTGCTCCACAGACATAAGTTTTTAACAACCTAGGGTTACTACTACACTTAAGAAGAGGCACCAGAGAAAGATTTTAACAAAGGCAAGAAGGCAAAGGTCATAAGTTTTACACAGTCCCACACAACTTTACCTTCTCATAATGTGTTTCCATGCACAAAAAGATAGTATATGCTGTCAAACAGGCTAAACAGCCTTCAAGGTAAGACTGGCCCCCAAGCTTTTCTGCTTCGGCATAAAGGTTATTTAGAGTACGAACTGTTTCCTCAAATTGCTGCCGGTCAATCTATAGGAAAAGCAAAAATGAAAAAGACATGTTTTTGAGAAACGTGTAATCAATATTCTACTTCAAATTTTAAGAAATTATTATTTGCTGGCCAGTCATAACTATTAATGAAAATTAAACAATTAGCTCCACTTCTCCCACTGACATTAAACATTTGTAAAATTCAATGTTACCTTGTCTTTTTTTTTTAAAAACCCTAATTTCTAGGTGACTTAATCTACTAACATGTTAATGAGTATATAGATCCATGGCTTTCCCTTTGTCTACTAGTGTATTTCTTTTAAAATATCTCAGTGTATAACATCTCAAACTGAACACGTAGATTTAATTAAATAATACTGGTATAATTCTTACCTCTAAAACCTTCCAATTGTTTTTCCTGATCAATTTCTGAGTTTCTTAGGATTTCCTTATCTGTCTTCCATGCATACTATTTCAGAATTATTTTCAATCCTTCACTGTTTCCTGCTCCTAACAGACAACTCATCACCAACATCTGCTACTCTAGTCTATATTTCAATGACTAAAACTTAGTCAAGTACATATTACTTCATACTATTTATTACAAATATAAATATCTCTTCCTTTTCTCAAATACATTGATAAAGGAGTTACTACTTAATTCCTCTTTCCTCTTTCATTCCTTAACCTTTTGTAATCTGGTTTCTGACCCCATTTGACCTCATTCAATTGCAGATCCTCTTCACAAAATTACCAAAGACCTCTTCACTACCAAATGTGTTAGTCTGTTCTCAGTCCTAATCTTTCTTAATCTCCTCTTGCATTTGACTTTCTCTTCCTTAATACTTTTTCTCTTTGGAATTTCATGATGATCCTTTCTCCTATTTTACCTTCTACCTGTCTTACTAGCCCTTCAGTCTCCTTTTTGTTGTTGGGTTCCCCCTATTTTTATTCATTTTGAATTTAAATACAAAAAGACAAAAAAGGAGAATATTTCCACATACACAGAACAACATAAAAAAAAGGATTCAATATAAAACTATGAATTTCAATTTTTTAAAGCCTTTTTGCATTCTTTCTTTATATCAGGCCCCCTTAAATTCAGATCTGGATTCTCTTTTCCATATTCTCTTGGTAACT
This sequence comes from Sminthopsis crassicaudata, assembly GCF_048593235.1. Lineage (NCBI taxonomy): Eukaryota > Metazoa > Chordata > Mammalia > Dasyuromorphia > Dasyuridae > Sminthopsis > Sminthopsis crassicaudata. The sequence goes on along the minus strand of NC_133618.1, from coordinate 136,128,895 downwards.
TTATATACTTCCATCTAGAATCTCTGTGAGGATGACCCCTAGGTCTATATGATCAGTCCCAGTTTTTCCTTTGAGCTTTAGTCTAACATCACCAATTGTTTTTTGGGCATTTTAAACTGGATGTCTTGATGACATCTTAAACTCAATGGGTCTAAAACTGAGTTCATTATTCCCTCCACTTTCCCCAACTCCTCATTTCCTTCTTTTTGTTTAAGGCACTACTTTGCTTCTAGTCTCCCAGGTTTATAACCCTGGCCTTACCCTCAATCTTACCTGACAAATTTAATCATTTGTCAGATCTTGGCATTTTTACCTTTCAGCATCTCTTATGTGACTCCTCTCCCATAGCACAGTTCAAGCCATTATTAACTCTTGCTTAGATTATTGCAACTGCTCCGAAACCAATCTCCCTGTTTCACATCTCACTTTACATAGATCTTGTCCATCCTACACATTTCTATCAAACTAATTTTTCTTAGAATAATGAGGTGGTGAGGTGGATAGGGTGCTAGGCTGGGAGTCAGGAAGACCCAAGCTCAAATCCTATCTCAGACTCTTATAACTGTGTGACCCTAGGTGAGTTACCCATGCACACCTCAGTTTCCTCATCTGTAAAATGAACAGGAGGACATGACAAACCACTTCAGTATCTTTGCCAAGAAAACCTCAAATGGGATTATTTGGGAATGACTAAAATGACTGAATTTCAAATGGCTTGATAAGTTATATCTAGGTTAATACCATTACTTCCTTAAATCAGTAGATTCCAGCTACAAAACTCATCTTGGTCACCTGACAACATGATTACCTCTTTTCTCTTCCAATTGTTTCCTGTAATTCAAGATGTTGCATTAAACCACATTCTTCTTATTGGAGAGCTGTAATCTTACCTATCCTAAAGCACTAGCAACATCTGAAGAGCCGAAATCTCTTTCTTTCCTGTATAAAGTCTTCTCTGACATGGAAATCACAGAATCTTAGATTGGTTACATAAATGATAGCTATGATTATCACTTCCTACTGAATCTTGTCTATCAAATCCATAAAATAATAAGGTAAATATAGTCAATTCCAAAATGTGTCTACAAAGTTATAATATAGCCAAAAAGATAACTGAACTGAAAACTGCTCAGCTGTAGAACCAAAACTGCTCAGCTACAAAATCTCCAAAACACTTTGTTCCTATATGATCAGAATCATTCAGCAAAATGATTCCACACACAGCAGGGTGTGCAAAGGGAGGCCACTATGTGACATATGAAAGAAAATGAACTGATTTTTTTTTTTTTAAAGCAAGTGCTAAAGAATTAGTTTTTAAGTTTTTAAAAAGTAGTAATAGATAAAAAAGTGACCACCAGAAGCAAATGCAGATAGCATATGCAGTAAGAAAGGACTCTAGGGAACATACCTAGGAATTTCAATCTTAGTTCTCTCCCAAATGTGTAAAGATAAAAAGAGAACTATCAATGTCCTACTTTGGCACCTAGGTGGATGATATCACAATGTACAAGGAAGAAGTAACAGATATCTGAAGAAAGTTAGGCTGAGAAAGGAAAGAAAAATAGGAAACAAGTTGTGTACATTTTTGATGAAAAATATGATAAAAAAGCAGAGGCCTAAAGTCTAAGCAGTTTACTGTGGCAAACTAAGTAGACCAGATAAAGAAAAAAAAAATTTTTTTTAATTTGTAGTTTACCTACTTCAAATACAAAATAATTCTCTTCATACTTCTCTTATAATTGAGTCTAAAAATTTATTTTGACTAAATTACAAAAATCTTTTTTTTTAAACAACAAAGTCAAATAAAATTAAACTATTAAGTTTTAAGGAGTTATTAAACTATTATTAAACTTAATAAACTATTAAGTTTATTAAGGAGACACTGGGGAAAATCAATTTATATCAATAGAATTCTAGTCAAAAACTAAAATAATGCAAATATTTTATAAAATGGAATTTATACCATGTTTAGAAGTACTACAAACTATCAGTTTTCTCTGTATTAGCTTGCCAACTTTATGCTGTTAATAAAGGACAATCAATGCCTACTGCAAAGCAATAAACAAAATTTCTAGGGTAAGGGAACAACAACCAACAACTAAGAAGTCTTTCAAAATGTCAGCAAACAAAGCAAGGAAAATTCAACCCTATAATTTAAATTTAATCCCCACAATCAAAGCTTTCAAAAATGGCTGTTTAAAGTATAAGCTGGTGTTTTTATTCCCCCCAAAGCCACATTATACAGTATCATATGTATTCCCTAGAGTGTTCACTAATACAAAGGATTTCAAAATTTTAAAACATCAATTTCCTTTATGAATGAGCAGAGAGTTTAGTAAATTTTGTTGCTGTAATCAGGGAGTGAAGGTTCTGCCACACACAGAGACTTAGACTCGGCATGTGTACATTTGGCAAGAGAGCTACTATGGCAAAGAATTTGGTTTTTAAAACCTGAAAACAAGTCTTGTCATATCTGAAGTGGCAGTGAAAAAGGAGAAACTCTCCATTACATTTAGGTTTGATAATATGAACTGAAAGCACATAATATGCAATCCCAAAAGTTGTTTCCACTCAATGAATAGTAGTCCTGACATGGATAGAGGATACAGCAAAACAAGTCTATGCCCTCAAGTCATTCACAGAAAGGGATAATAAAAAGTATACATACTTAAAATAAAAAACTGTCATATTTTAAAGGTACAAATTGTCATAGGAAGGTTCAGGGGAGATTGCATTCATTTTGGAAGATAAGGACAAATACAAGGGCTCAAGAAAGATCTTGCTTAAGTGATTACATTGAAAAAATAAATTTTCCACAGGTGCCAAATATGGAGAACAGTCTAGCAAGAATGAGAGCATAAGAAAATGAACATACTTGGGAAATTGAAAATAGCCCAATTTTGTAAGAGGATAGTGTATATGAAATGGAAGGAGGAAACAAAGACGGAAAAGTAGGTTAAAAATATACACTGAAAAACTGAGTTTGAACTTAATTTTTATATGAAAGAAAGATTTGCTGCATGTTTTAAATGGGGAAGAAACAAAATTGGAATTGTGATTTGGGATTAATCTGGCAGCACTAGATAGTATAGCTTGGGAAAAATATTAAGAGTTTAAGAAGCCAAACATAAGATTATTATAGTAGTATTGATGAGTGGCAATGAGAGGTCAACTGAAATCTTCTATACAAGATTTTTGTAAATCGGGGACCTTATGAACTCAATGGATATCTGAAAAGAGTAACTAAAATCAAAACTAAAAACAAAAGCAAGAATCCAGTGATAGTACCGTATCACCAAGAAGAAATCATCTCTGATGAAATTCTGGCCACACTGACTTAATGTTGACCAGTTGGCAGAAATAAAGAGGCAATGGTATCTTCTAAGCCCATTTTGAGCCTAGATGAAAGGAAGCCTTAAATGATGTCATTGACATAATTATAGGATCATAGTTCAAAAGGAACTTCGAGGTCATCTGGTCCAAATGCCTTACTTTACAGATGATGACCTGAAGCACAGAGAAGTGAAGTAACTTATCAAGGGTCCCAAAACCAGAGAAAGCTAAATTTGAACCCAGATCATTTGACTTCAAAGTAAGCACTTTTCTCTCTATCACACAATTTTCCATTCAAGAAATCTCTGAAGAAAAAGTTTGTGAAAAACATGAATATAGTTTTGGGTGTGCTAGAGAGAAACTGCTAGCAGAGGGTCCAGATGTGATGTCAGCCAGACTTGGGTTCTGGACTATGAAGAAAAGTCAAGGATTGGACCTGGTCTGAGAGTTAACTGCAGTCAAATGGATAAGTCATGAGAAGCGCAGCAAGAAAAAAGGACCAGGGTAGTCAGTCACAGAATTGAGGAATAGCTTTATTTAGGAGGGAGAGAAGCTCAAGGACCCAGAGAAGGATCAGTGAAGGGGAAAAGAACCACAAAAGTACACAAGCCAAGGAGAGAATTTTAGGGAAAGTATAATAAAAACAGCAAAGAAGCCAAAGACAATGAAAACAGAGAAAAGGCAATGATGACCTCAGAAAGGGCATTTTCAGTAAAGTTCCAACCAAAGATGGAAATCAGATTGTTTCTAATTCCCTTCTGTTGGAGGTTTAAAAGCTAATTAATTTCATCTAATTCATATAGATTTTAATATTTAAAATATGCTATGTTATTTTAAAAAAATTCCTGTGACAACAGCCAACTTTTTTATTTACTTAAATAAGTTTCTCCAAAAGGCCAGTGAAGTGATTTCAAAGCAGGTGCTTTGGGAAAGGTTGACAGAAATGCCAACCAGTTGTGCCTAGCTGAGGTACTATTTTTTTCACTGATGACTGATATTTTGCTGACTCACAGTTTCAGGATTAATAACTAACCTCAATATTTACTTGGCATTTGTGGGTTAATCCACACAACATCTTGATAAAGTGGCTTGATCTTCATTTTCACAATAAGAAAACTGAAGTGCTGATCTGCCTTAAAGGAAAATAAGGGAAGGGCCAATATCACAGTAGGATACAGTAGATTCGCTATTTCTATTCTGAAAAGCTCATTATCAGGTAGGACAACTCCACAGATTCCATGATGGCTTTATATTACTATGAAAGGAAATTCTCAAGTGCAGGCTCATCTACACCCACTGATTCCATGACCAACATTCCTCACCCCACATCCACCACCTGCTTAATCACCTCAGAGTAAACTGTCAAGAGGAAAACAAAAAACAACCAACTAAACCTGCTCCCATTTAACCTCTAATTAACCTTAGCATGAGAAATAGTTTGCCTCTGTACATACTGTGAGCACACATGCACACGCGTGCACACACAACCTCTGTCACTAAACCACACTTTGTCCATGGCTTCTATATCAATATTGTTGTAGTAGTATTTATACTTTATATAGCATTGTGTATACGTGCTATACGTACATAATATACTATATGTAATATACATACTATACTCTATGGTATATAACACTACTATCCTATACATACATTGTATACTATATATAGCCTTGTGTGTATATATAATACACATACATTTGATATACATACTATATATGTAATACTACATATACTACTATACATACTTTATATGGCATATTATAATACAGATTGTTACTATATATCGCATTATATGTAGAATTGCATATATGTACACATATACAATATGCTATATATTTAATATACATATTAAATACTTTGCATAGTGTACTACATATAGCACTGTCTACTATATAACATTATATGTAGTATTACTTTTGCATACTATACATACACGATGTGCTATAACTACTATACTAATGTGCATATATGTGTATTTCATGTAGTATACTATATATAGCACTGTTACACTATTTAGCATTATATTATAGATAGCACTGTGCCTGAGTGTAATATACACGCTACACCAGGTCTGTTACCTATGTTAGTTAATAAAACAGAGCAGCGGGGCGTCGGTTTAGCAAAGAGCTCAGGACAACAGGGGATTTTACTTTTGCCCACTACGATGCATCCCGTAAGACTTTTTGAAGCAGGCACCCTTCCGCTCTCACCCAGCCAACACAGCCCAGAAAGCTGCTACTGCTGCACTCGGGCGGCCCGAGCAACCAGCCTGTTTCCCCGCAGCATTCATCCCTGGGACCCCTCCCCCATCTCTGCCTCAGTTTCCCCATCTGCAAGTCCTAGAGAAGAGGTCGTTCCCCATCCCCTCACCCCTTCCTCGACTCGGGAAGGAAGCTGTCAGGGGGCGGCGCGGGTCCCTCGGGGCTCCGTACCCGGTTCTCCAACTCGGCGGGGAACTTGGTCTGGAACTGGCACCGGGTACCGCTGCTGTAGTCCCGCTGGATGAAGACCTTGCCGGACACGGGCGCCTGCTGTGGCCTCATGGCGGGCGGGCGGGGCCGGGCCGCGCTGCGCTGCGGGGGACACGACAACACGGTTCTCCTCAGGTCCCCGGCGCCGGCCGCGCCCGGAGAGGCCGGGCCGGGGAGCCGGCCCGTGACAGCGGCCCCGGAGACCCCGCCCGCCCCATGCCGCCCAGCTCAGCCGACCCCTCCCCACGCGGCCGCCCAGCGTTCTTCCACCGGGCCCGCGCCCCGACCACCCCCGGACCGGCCCAGCCCACCCTCGCCACCCCCCTCCCTGGCCAGGGAAACACCGACCCGCCTCCTCCGTGGCCCTCCAGCGGCTGTCGCGCGGCCTCGTCCTCACTTACGACCTGCTGCAAACAAGCCTCTTCTCTCCTCCCCACCCTAAAATCTTCTCCCTTCGCTGACGTCCCCTGCCCCACCCACCCCAGGCGGCCGTAAAGTGAAACGGCCGCGATCGTGCGAGAACCGGCTGGGCGGTGCTTTCCGCGAATGGCCCCGCCCTTCTGGGGCGCAGGTTCCTGAGAGGGGCGAGGTGTGCCGGCATGGGAAGGGGGAGGAGCTGAACCGTCGTGGGAGGGACTTGGCTTCGCGTCACTGGAGCGGGTTAAGAAGTTTGTTACTTCCTGGTATTTTCCCATGTTCTGAGCGCCAGTCCCAAAGGCTGAGACGCTGCATACGCATTGCGAAGCTCCGAGTTCGGATTCTGCCTTGAAAGCTCCTTGGAGGAAGGGATGGTCTTTCTCCTCTCTTTGTATCCCCAGCGTTTAGCACATAATAAGTGTTTATTGAATTGAAAATATAATTAAGCAACTCTAAATCTTGGTATCCTCATGTGTAAAACTGGAGGGTTTTTCCAAATGATTTTATGTGCGTATGTGTGGGGGGAGTGTATTTTATAAACTGAATTTTAATTTTTTCCAAATAATTTTATTTTCAAATGAGGACGTTCCTCTGTCCTTTTTTCATACTATTCTTCCCAGTCTTTCACGGAGAAGTGAGAAATTTCCCCCTCCCCGTTTTACAAGAAGGTATAGCCATGCAAAAACAATTCCTGCACCTTCAAAAATGACTCTGTCTTCACTCTGAGCCCTTCGTTTATCTATCTGCATAGTCTGTAAATAAGTATGTATGAAGTGCAGCCAACATCATCCTAGAAACCGCTCTGTGGGGAATTCTAATGGGAAAAGGAGCCAGGTACAAACAAGCTACATAGTGGTAAGTTATAGGTAATCAAGAGAGGGAAGGTATTAGCATTAAGGAGGACTGACAAAGACTTGGTAGAAAACAGAATTTTAGAAGAAAGGCAGGAGGCAGCGATGAAGATCAAGAGCATTCCAGGCATGAAATTTTTTTTAAATTATATTTTGCATTTATTTGCCTGAATAATTTTGTACCTATAAATTACATGACACTTGTCAGCAAGAACTGCTTTGATTTCTTTTTAAAATAGTATTTTATTTTTCCAAATAAATGCAAATAGAGTTTTCAATATTTACCTTTCAAAACCTTGTATTCCCATTTTTTCTTCTCTCTCCACTTTCTCCAAGACAATAAGCAATCTGATATAGATTAAACATGTACAATTCTTCCAAACATTTTTCCACATTTGTCACAGATATAGAATTTTTAAGTCCTTTCTAGCTCTTGGGTCTGACCTTTGTATCTTCAGTGGTTGAAATACATGCACACTGAAGAAATGTCTTTAAAAAAATAAATCTTAATGAAACACAAATCCTAAAACTTCACTTATTTGTTTTTGATGGACTCCTGCATTTATAGGTTAGTGATAGACAACCCCCACCTTCCAGCATCAATGAACCTTTTTTGTTTAACGGACGAAAAGACTTGATTAGGACAGGGAAAGGGACACACTATGAATGGAACAATTGTGTGACTGGCATTTTAATGACTCCATTTGTTTTTGAGTTTGAAACCTTAAGACTCAGGCACTGAGAGATTGTGCTGTGCTCTATGTCACATGACCAGTATAGCTAATAGAAAGGATTTGAACTCATGTCTTCCTCATGACTTACTTTGGCTTTCTATCACATCACACTAGTTCTTGAAGTTCATAATAAAAAGAGAAAGAAAATCACAAATAATCAGAGCATTTGACTCTAAACAAAACTTACAATGAAATTGTAGAAATAGCATTCTGATCCCAGCCCCATTCCAGTTCCAATTCATTATTTCTGTCTGAGGACTGTGGTCCTGTGGTCTGGCATTTGTTGTCAATTACCTCATTTCCCAACTGCACTGCTACTTTTTGTCACCTACACTATCCTATAGCTTGGCCCAGGAGTTCACTGGTATGCATCTTATTAGCTGCTAAAGTGAGTTTAGTGACTTTGCATATCCCATCCTCACTTAAATCCAGCTTTCCTTTATGTCATGGATCTCTTCTAGAAACATCCTTCTGCTGTCAGTTTTGCTCCCTTATGGTTGCCCAGCCTGGAAGTCTATCACCCTCATATTCCAAAAGCACTTCAGATCTGTGGTAGAGGAAAGAGTTATTTTCCTTTCATAACTGTTTCTTACATTTCTGTTGGTGTCTTACCCCTCCATTAGATTGGAAGCTTCATAAAGTCTAATTTAAAGGTGTATTTCCCTAGTAGTTAAAACAATAGCAAGCACTTGACATTTAATACAAATTTGTTTTATAATGTTTGCTCAAATATTTTGAGTAGAGAGGAAACCCTGGAATCTTCTAGTTTTCACCCAAATATTACCTTCCAAATTCAGCCTTATCAGACACATTCTTGTACAAGTAGAATCCTAGCCTACGGAAAGACTATATCTACAAGTGGGGTGTGCTGGAACCAGATCAGTGACAGTTGATGGTTAAATTTTTCACTGTAAGCAATCTGGAAATCTGGAATACCACAAAGCAGGTTTACTTTATCATTTAGTTGACTGACTGTAGATCTAAGAAAGTGATGGAGAAAATGTTGATAAGTAGATTAAACTTGATAAGTATGCTATACATCCATTCCCCACTTCCACTTCCTCCCAAGAGAGCCAGTTATCAAACATTTACCAGCACAAGCCTGGATGTAGAGGTTGAGAGACACTTTCTAAACTGAAAGTTATTGTGTTCTCAATTTACTGATAAACTAATTGCTTTATACTTAACTTGAGAGCACTACATTTGATTGTTTCCATGATAATGATATGAATTTAAAGCACAATAGCAGTGGTGTAACTCACCATTCTAGAGCTCCAAGATATCTGGATCCTTTTAAGTCAAGACCGTCTAGGGTATAAGAATAAATATACCACTGGATTGTTGTAAGGGCTCCTTATCTTTATCAGTTGCTGCAGGGCTTGACTAGGAAGGTCATTGAGCAGTAGCTAGGCTGGAGGCAAAGCAGGTTGCTTGGACACTGAGCAGTGACTACCCAGGCCTGTAGTTAAGTAACTGCTGTAGATAGATGATTCACCCACCAGACTTTTCTCAGGCTGGTGTTTTGGCTGGATAGGTCGATCTGTTGGACTCTCTAAACTTGCTCTTTGGTGGGAAGCTGCGGTTTCTCCCTCTTTAACCCTTGGCTCAGCTAGCTCTTACTGAATTTTCTTTCATGGGAATGTTGCTTTCTTGTCAGATAGAATGCTGTGTGCTTATTCAAGCAGGGCAAAATCCCTTATTTTAGAATTGCCAGATACCTCTCCCCTTTGTCTCACTCTTGCTCTGGACTCTAGTCAGATAGGGCAGCTACTTGGCCCAGTAGGTAGTGTGCTGGATTTAGGGAGTTCAAATCCAGCCTCAGGGTGATCCTGGGCAAGTCACTTAACCCTATTTGCCTCAGTTTCCTCATCTGTAAAATGGGTTGGAGAAGGAACTGGCCAACTGATAGGATGCAGCTTCTAGGGGACATATAGCAGCAACTCTAAGGCTACCTGGCCTTGGGAGTATTGTAGTTCCACAAATAATGCTGCATATCAGATAACAAATTGTTGGTCAGTAATAACAAAAATTTCTAAGATTAAATAATGAGGTGCATATCAAACTACTCTTCAACTCCCCCTCCAAGACCACTCCTCAGTTCTATCTCTAAGCCATGAAATGAGCATATCGGTGACATAAGGCACCAGATCTCTCTATCTTTTTCCTATAAATTTATCTTCTTGCTCCTGGTTCTTTGCTAAATTCTTTTGGAACTTAGCCTGCTTCAATTGGCATTATAATTACAATAAATTTTGCCCCTTGAATTGGAGACAGTTCAAGCCTGCAAATTCTTTTGAGACATCTCGTGACTCCGGTCTACAATCCTCAACTTTTTGGGGTCTCCCTTCTGAACTTCAACACAACCACTCTAGGATCTCTGCCAAGAAAACCTCCAAATAGGGTCATGAAGATCCAGACATGACTGAACAGCAACAGTCCTCTATTTTGAGCTTGACTCTCTGGAAGCTGGTTGGTGGGAGAGATCCAGCTTCTGTTCAACAATTTTCCTGATTCAGAGGTGGTTTCTCTCAGTGTAGAACTTCACCTTTACTTACCACGACCACCCAAGTTACACTTCTTAGAATTGGGTTGAATTCTATGCAGAAAGGCAGTCTGTTCCTTTAGGGCAAGTTTCTGCTGACTCTTCATTCAAGGTTAAAGCTTCAGACCTTGGAGTGTTTCCTAAAGGAAAGCTCTTGGAAAGGAATTTTCCCTTTCTGTTCTAAAGATCCTTTTAGCTAAGCTGAAATCTTAATGGGATAATCACTTTCATTTCTAAATACATCTCTCATTCTCCTATCTAGAATGCTTTTTTTTTCATTTTTCATCTTTCTTTTAGTTTTTTACTAATGTTGATTTTAATTAATCTTTTTTATTTGGTTGATCTTTTAAAATTAATTTTCTAGTTTTTTTTTTTTTTTTTACTAAAGTTGATCTTTTTCTAAGTTGATGGTTAGTATAAAGACATTAGATTTGTGAACCTCATGAAACTCTTATCAAAGATAATTTTTAGTTGTTAATTTTTTATGTTATTTGATACTTGCTATGCCAAGTACTCTCTAATTCTTTAACCAAAGAAATATTAATGATGAATATCAATCAATAAACATTTAATAAGCACCTATTCTGTGCTGCATTGTGCACTGTGGTCTGCAAATCTTTGGTCTTTCTCATCCCTTCTTCCTGATTTATCTTGTACAGTGTATTTCTAACCATTTGTACCAGTTATAAAATCTATATTGATATAATTTCAAGAATCTTATGGAATAGAATTTCTCTATTGAATGTTCTATAACCAATGTTATTGCATATGATAAATTATTTTCTTGGTGGTCTTTTTGCACTATTGTGCAAATTTTGTGACTATTGTGATAGATGACCAAATATCCCATGAATATTGTTTCTTATTGCCCTTGGGCGTCCAATAAAACTAGCTGCCAACTCCTTTCCCTCTCCAAGGAGTATCTGTGAGTCATCCTTCCATTAGTTATGTTATGGGCTAATTAGGTCTATGACCTGCTGGACAAGACTGCCACCCATGAAGCTAACCAAACCCTCTTTGGCTTTATCGGTAGGTTCCTTCTCGAGATCTTGCTAAAGAATATATGCAATCTTATCTAGCCCCTAGAGTATTGTGAACCAATCAGGAAGATTCATTCCCTCTGTTGGTTATAAAGAAGATAGTTTCCAGTCTCTTTCAAAACACTGACCACATCTCTTTGGTCAAACAGAGGCCATATCTCTGAGATGTGTGAGTAAAAGCCCCTAGCAGCTGGTCTACCAGCTTACTTTTTTCTTTTTGTTTTATTTATTCAATTAATTTTAAAATCAAGCCAATTCAGTTAATCCAGCAGTATGTTCAATTCATTGGACATGGATCCCTCAGATGTATAGTATCAAATGCCAAGTTAAAGTTAATAGATGATCTAAAAAAGGGCTATTCTTAGTGCCCTCTCCTTCAATCTGCTAATGTCCTTGTTGAAACAGCAAGATGCAAGACCATTTTGTCTTTTTCTTTGTTAAGTAAGTTGCCACATCTTAATCACCAAATTTATTTCATGCTACTTCCCCTTCCCAAATTCTACATGTCAGTCAATCTGTTTTTCTCATTTGATACTCTCTCTTTACATATTCACCAAAAGTATCCTCCATGTCTGGATTGAACCCACTCCTCATTTCCACCATTTATAAATCTTGTCTTCCTATGAGGCTCAACTCAGGAGCCAGCTCCTCTGTGAAGCCCTTTGTAATCCTTTTAGTTGTTATTATTCTTTTCCTTCTCAAGTTTCCTGTTACTATAATTATCCTTGGGCATAAAAAGAATGGAAAAAAAATTAGTTCCTGCTATTAAGGAGCTCATATTCTGATGGAGGGAAATAATATGTAAGCAATGATGTACAACAAAATATAGAAAGGATAAAATAAAGATAACCAACAGTAGAAGGCACTAGAATTAAGTGGGATTGGGAAAAACATCTTGGAAAAGTAGAATTTTAGCTGGTATTTGAAGGAAACCAGTAACACAGAAGACCAAGATGATGAGGGAGAAAATTCCAGGCAAGGGAGATAATAAGCATAATAATATTACCAAGTTTCTGTGTGCAAGGCAAGATGCCAAAATTTATTAGTGAATGCAATGCTTCCTCATCTTTTTTTATTGTCACATAATTGAAGATGCTTACATTTATTTTGGCTTACTCAAATGGGAATGTAGGAGAAGAAATTGAGTTCCTTAATCACTGTTGGAAGATTGTAAGCTTGTGTGTTAATGTAGGCAGAAGTCAGGGTCCAGAGATCAATCTTTGAGAGTAAAATAAGTCTTGACAATGCTGCTGAAAGAAGAACTCATGAAAAAAAAGCCAGTTTTCTTGATAAGACAGGAAACAGAAGGGTATACTAAATGCCTGTGTCTAAAAATCTACAACATAGACTAGAATAAATTGATAGCTCTTAAATGGCATTATATAAGCCGTAAGTCAACTTCTCTACTCATCAGATAGGTAGGTCCCTTATTACTTCTGAAGCTGAAATAGCTTCTATTCAGTCTACCCACTTGACTTATACATGGAATTCTATTTATTTTCAGATAAATATATTTCAGATGAGTCACTACTGTGACCAAAAATATGCATAATTTGGGGGCTAAGTATGTGTGGGTGTCCTGGCACAACTTGCAGTTAGTATTACTATTGGCTCTTCCTCTTAATGTTTTAAGATTTAGGAAGCCATTTCACAGACAATATTTTTTCTGATCTTTTCAACTACTCTAGGAGGGTAGTAATATTGGTATTGTGAAGAGGGCCAGTAATATAGTGATTGATGGGTTAACTGGAGGATAGCCCATATGCACCACTATCTATAGGCAAGATTGGAAATTCCTTGCTCAACTTAAAATATTTTGTTCCAAGATTACTCCCTCTTCAACTCAGGGACTAAACCTGGATGACAAGCATCAATTTCCTAGCTTTTGTATTTCTTTCTAACTTCACTGGGGGGAAGAAAGGTGGTGCACTGCATAAAGCACTAGTCCTGGAGTTAGGAAAAGTCATTTTTGTGATCACAAAAATGGTCTCAATTACTAGCTGAATGATCCAGGTTAAGTCACTTAATGCTGTTTGCCTTAGGTTCCTCATCTGTAAAATGAACTGGAGAAGGAAATGGCAAATCACTTTAGTATCTTTGCCAAGAAAATCCCAAATGGGGTCACAAAACGTCTGATAGAACCAAACAAGAGCTATCACTGTTATTATAATATCATTGACACTGGACAATGGTAATCTCTTCTTAGGGATATATGTCTGAGCAATATGCTCTATCTAAACCTGTGAGCAGCTTGGTGATATAGAAGATAAAACAATCTTTCTCATTATTTTGTATGTATTCAATTCTCATCTCTAGGTAGAAGACAATCAGATTTTTACAGATACTATCCCCTCATTACTTTCCCAAACTTATTTCTAGTCTTAGTTGCTTTTTTAACATCTCCATCTGGAGGTCCCATAGGCATTTCAAAGTCAATATGTCCCAAAAGGAATTCTTTATCTTTTCCCCTATTAATCCACCCTCCTCCTAATTTCCGAGTTCTGCTAAGGCAATTGCCATTCTTTCAGTTGCCTAGCATCATGACCTAGGAGTCATCTGTAACTCTTCAGGCTCCCTTGCACCACCTATCTAATCAGTTGCCAAGTCTTGTCTATTCTGCCTCCCCAAGATCTCACATCTATCACCTTCTTTCTATTCACACTACAACTATCCTAATCCAGTCTCTTATCACCTCTTGCCTGGACTTTTTCAATTGCTTTCTAATTGGTCTCCTTGCATCCAGTCTTTTTCTTCTCTAATCTATCTGCCAAATTGATATTTCAAAAGTACAGGTCTGACCCTGTCACTCCCCCTTCTCCACCAAAGAAACTTCTATGACTTCCTGTTGCTTTTAGGGTAATACTAAATCTTGTTTGGCATTTAAAGTCCTTTACAATTGGGCTCCAAGCTATCTTTCTAGGTCTAATATAAATGAATCTCCTCATGCACCCTACAATCTAGTCCATTCACTTACTTTCCATTCTCTATACCACATTCTATATTTCACCTCTGTCCCCTTTCTTCCTCTAAACCTCTGCTTTTTGGAGCCTATTGCCTTCTTCAAGACTTAGCTTAAGTATCATTTCCTTCATAAGGCCTTTCCAGATTCTTCCAGTTGGCTGTCCAAATAAAGAGAATCATATGGGGCTGTTAAAAATAGACTTCTAAGATTTGAAGTAAGAAGAATGATGTCCAATAATAACACATAATAATAACTGACATTTATATATTTCAAAGACTTACAAAGCACTTTGTAAGCATTATTTCATTTGATCTTCACAATAACTCTATGAGAGTTGTGAATTGAATTTAAGTGAGGGAGGGCTGTGCAAGGTCACTTGCTTCACTTCCCCCTCCAGAGCCATCTGGGTCCAGTGGCAAGATATAGATCAAGATGACTAGAGATGGCCCTGGATGCAATGGGAGACCTTGGCCTTTTTAAGCTAAGGTCTTCAACAGGTCTCAATTTGACTGAGGCTGCACCCATTCAGTGATTAAGGGGAAGTAGAAATTGAGGCAAAGAATATCCTCTTTTATATAGTCCAAACCCCCCCCCCCAATCACAAATACCCTAAATACATAATAAATCTAGGAGAGGAAGACTCTCAGGGTTTTTGGACAAAACAAAACTGGCCTAGGACTTATTGATGGCCAATCAATTAGAATCAGATTAGTTTTGGTTTAAGGTATGGGTCTCCCTGATGTCATGAACCTTTTCAAGAAGGAAGGACAAATAATAACCTCTGTGAATAAAGCTGGCCCACAGACTGGAATTGCTCTTCCCTCCCCCCTCCCTCCTTCCATCCCTCCCTCCGTCCCTTCCTTCCTTTCTTCTTTCCTTCTTTCTTTCCTTTCTTCTTCCATCCTTCCTTTCTTCCCTTCTCCTTCCTCCCTCTGATCACATACGTATCATACTTTCAGATGCTCTTAAAATATTTTTTTCTTTTCTTTTGTATCTCTGAACCCTCTCAAGATTTCTTGGGGTTTACTGGCTAGATTTATTTCTTAAGAAGTATGCCTTAAACCAAAACGAATCTGATTCTCGTTGATTGACCACCAGTAGATCCTAGTTGTTAAGAAATTTGTTTTACTCACTTTTCAAAGTTAAAATTGCAAAGTTAGGAGAACCATGTATAATCTTTCAAATATGACATATTGTCAGATGTATACAAAGACAGTCCAGGTTTACAATACCAGTTAGGTTTTTACATCTTTCCCTTAAGGTTCTAGGAGTACACCGAAGGGATGAAGTGTCATTTATTTTATGTCTGGATTAAGTCATCCTTCCATTGGTATTCCCCATACTGTTACCACCAATGACTAGCATCCTGATTCTACTCAACCAATAATATCAATAACCTTTTAGAAAGTAATTTTTATTTTGAAAATATATCAAGAACAGTACAGATACTTTCTCCTAACTGCTTTCCTCCATACCACTTTAGTTTTTGGGGGAGAGTGGGCTTAGTCTTAGTACAATTTCTACATAGCTTTGGTCTCACCAAGTTTGTGGAATTTAATGAAGCATTGCTGTTAGAGTCCTCATTTCAGCCACTGATACAATGAGTCCAAAAGTCACTCCTTACTTCTGAAGATATGGATGCTGGGCTGACTGAAAAATTTGGCCTGGACTCCTAAACTATCAGACATTTTGCTCTTCTGACCTTTTAAAACCCACAAGGTCATTGCCTCCAATTTCCTTCACTTAAAAGAAATAACACTAAGACAGAACTGAAACCCATATTCTTAGAGTCAATGCCAACCTAAAATGAAGAGGAAGCTTTTAAAGCTCTCCATAAAAATATTATATCTCACTGGATGACATGTACTTGAATAAAAGATCAAATCAAGAGAGAAGTTCAAACAAGAGATATTAGTTGTTTGAGACCAACTACAGTCATCCCTTCTATGTCACGAAGTGGGTATAAGAAATTAAATGGAAATTTTTTTGGAGTTTTGCAGAAGCCTGAAGATGACACTGAAAGGCCAGCAGATGATATAGAAGAATTTTAGAAACTCAGAAATGCATAAACTATATGTATAGTATTGTATTATATAAACATATTTTACCCTTAATACATTATCTTCTGTGGTATAAAGGGAAGGATAAAAATTTTTCTTGCATTTCTAGATCAAGGGAGTCCTCACTCATGCACTAATCCCATGATGTGGAAGGAATAGTTACAATGACTTTTTGAAGACTCTCCTAATTTTGATTCTGCAATTGCAACCAAAGAATTTGCTGATCAACATTTGTTTAGTAAAGTGGAACTGGTTATAGAAAGTCTAACATGCTCCAAAGTCCCTCCCAGGTATTTCCATTAGCTGTCATCACCTTTCTTTCAGAAGCAAGCTCTCCAGCCTCTTCCAAATGGAGAATTGCATCAGTGATGCTCTATAAACGCCCATAGGAAATGGACTTATTGCTCAGATACTTCATTATATATGTGACAATGTATTTTGCAAATAGTCTTCTAAGTGTTCTGACATTTCAGTTGTTTTCGAATGATTCTACATTATTCTCTAAATGAAAGCATTTGGCTAATAGGTCTGGCTATCTGTAAAGGAGAACATTTATAAATACTCTTTAACAAAAAAAGAAGTTAGCTGCTTGGTATGCATGGAATAATACTGATGGTGATTTTTTTTTCCTATCAAGAATGAATCAGATACAATCTTATCAGATCATAAAAGCTAAACAAAAGAGACTAACAAGGAATTTAAATCTGAGATGAGTGAAGAGATGAAAAGATACCACTGATCTTCCCTAAAAATAATTTAAAATTATATAGATAGGCATACATTTTCACAAAGTGGGAAAAATAGATTCTGCTGTGTGTTGGAGATTTGACTTTTATTGCTATAAAAACTCTAAGAGGGAATATTAATAAGGGCTCATATTGGTACTCGTAAGTTTTACAAAGTACTTTTGATACATTATCTAATTTGATCCAGTTCTAAATCTATCATTCAACAATTATCTAACAATTTTGGGTGGTAGGTAGTATTTTTACTCTCATTTTAAGATGAAGAAGTAGAGATTCAGAGAAGTTCAAGACTGGCCCAAAGTAAAAAAAAAAAATCTGCTAAGTAAGGCAGGATTCAAACACAGGTATTTCTGATTCTAAATCTTATCTGGTGTTTTCTGAAGAAAGTGAAGTCTTCACCATAAGTCAATCAATCATTCAACTAATTGAGCTTTTATTAAGCCATTAATAGCTGTCAGGCACTTTGCAGAGGAAACAAACAGCATATATGAATATATAGATATTAAATACACACATGTATATCACTTATGGCTTTGATTCATTCTTCCTCTCATTCTTATCTATCCTCAACACAGCTGCCCAGGGGATTTTTCTAGAATAGGTATGGATGAAATATCCAATAAACAATTCATGACACATGATAAAAATCAGGAGAAAGACTAAGGCTGGATATATAAATTTAAAAGTCATGAATACAGAGAGAAATAGTAGAACCCAAGGGAGCTGATGAGGTCATCAAAAAAGAGATTACAAAGAGAGAAAGGAGAGGAAAGAATCAAGGGCACTTTGGGAGATATATCCATAGTTAGGGGGTAGAATATGAAGCCTTTCCTGATATTTCCAACATTTAGTGCCTTCCTTCCTAACTAGTTTATATTAAATTACTCTGTGTCTATCTGTGTTTCTTCATTTTAAATTAATGCTGTATATGTTTTATATATATTAGGATGTAATATTATTATACTATATGCTATATATATATATTATATATTATACTTATAATGCTACATGCATTAGAACATAAGCTGGTTGAGTGTAGGGACTACTTCATTATTTATATTCACATCCCCAATGCCAAATACAATTATCTTGCATGTGGTTGGCACTTAATGCTTTTTGACTAAATTATTGGTTAATTCAACTAAGGAAAATGAGAAGAAGAATTGAATAAGAGAGGAATTGAGAGAGTAGTGTCATAGCAATGAAGAGAGCAAGTATATAGGAGGACAGAGTGGTGAACAGTGTCAGAAATAGAGTGCACAGAAATAGAGAAGGATGGGAATTAATAAGACAATAGTTTTGGCAATGAAGAGATCATTGTTAATGTACTAGAGAGAACAGTTTCACTTGAATGATAAAATTTGAATTCAGACTGCAAGTGGTTGAAAAATGAGAAGGAAGTGAGGAAGTAGAGGGAACAACATAGATGTCTTTTTCTATGAAGTTGACTGAGAAAGAAAAGATATAGGAAAAAAAGTTTAATGATAACATTTTCTAAAGGATGGAGGAGATTTGAGTGTCTTTATAGGAAGCTATGAAGCAACTAGTATTTTGTGAGAGACTGAAGCTAAGAAAGGGGGGATTATTATAAAGTCAGTGAATCAGTCAACACATTGTTTATTAAGCACCTACTATGTGCTAGGCACAGTGCTAAGGCTATAGAGATAGGCTAAAAATAGTCCCTGCTCTCAAATTACTCAGAGTCTAACAGAGGAGAATTGTACAAACAATTATGTACAAAAAAGTTTTTTGGACCCCCGTGGCAATCTGGTGAAGCGTGTGGTGGAGCAGAATAATTTTTTAAATGCATAAAATAAAATTCATAAGATTACAAAGAAAACATTGAAATACAGTTATGAAAAACAACAACCACCCAAAATTCTCTTAATTAATTAACTCTAGGTTAAGAACCTCTGCTCTCAGCCTAGGCAATTGGTGACAGAAATATTGTGTTCCTTTCTGAATGCTCACCAAATTTCCTAGCATCTTTTTTATTTGTATTTTGTTATTATTGTTCAATCGTGTTTGATTCTTTGTGACCCCATATGCGGTTTTCTTGGCAGAGATACTAGAGTGGTTTGTCATGTCCTTTTCCAGCTCATTTTGCAGATGAAGAAACTGAGGCAAACAGGATTAAGTGACTTGCCTAGGGTGATGCAACTATTAAGTGTGCAAGATAGGATTTGAATTCAGCTCTTCTTTACTTCTGGCCCAGTCTGGATCCCCTGCCTCATCTACTTTATTTGTATTGCTCACTTCTAAAAATGATGTTTGACTAATGGTGTAATAAGTGATGAATATAATGAAGAAATTGCTGATGGCACTTGCCTCTATTTGTTCAAATAAGCCCAGTTGCTAGCATGTAACATTCAGAATGCTACTCTGTACAGAACCTTGTTATTTACCATTTTGTCTTGTCTACGAGGCACTCAGTAATTGCTTCTTAGATTGAAATGTTCATTTCCTTGCTCTACTTTTGAGAGCCTTAACTAGAGTATTTCCTGTCAGTCTATCAGTTTAGAGTCTATTTCATTTCCCTAAATGCATTTTTGTGTTTTCAACTTTGGATACATGCATTAAAAAATTAACATTTGCAGGCAAAGTTAGTTATAAACTCTGTTGAAGGATGTGAATGATTACTTAGGTTGAAGGAACAATTAAAAAAAAAATCCAATTGTTTGCATTATTTCTTTTGTCTAAGTCATTGTTGGAATTAGCATGATATCATGTGAGGGTCAGGATTTGACTGAAGAGAGACCAGAGCTACCAGACCCTATTTCTGACACTTAACTGGCTAGGTGACTGTAAGCAAGACAGTTAACCTCTCTGAACTGGTTGCCTTTGTCACAAAATGGGGATAATAATGCCCATATCATGTTTCTTAAAGAGTTGTTAAGAGGAAAGCTTGTTGCAAACCATGAAAGTTTGTCAAAATATGAATTCCTTGCACATGTTTAATATATATTGGATTACTTGCCATCTAGGAGAGGGGATGGAGGGAAGAGAGGAGATCTGGAACACAAGGTTTTGTAAGGGTCAGTGTTGAAAAATTATCCATGTGTATATCTTGAAAATAAAAAGCTTTAATAAAAAAAGAAAAAAAGTGAATTCTTGGTAGTATAACTACTGGCTTTTTGGGCTGCTGCCTCTGCTGGCGTCACTCTATATCCTAGAGCTGCGTGGCAGGATCATTGCCTTTGTGGTCTTTGTTTCTGGAGTGACCTGGTATAATAGAAGACACCTTAAACATCAATATTTTCATCTTTTCCACGCATTTGCTTGTACTTCCAAATCTATCCTTTTGTAAGCCTTATGCTTCTTTTGCATTTGAAAATAACATTATTAACCTACCTGAACATCTGTTTCTTCCCATTTACAAGGCACCATGTAAAACAGCATGTACTACCATTACTGGGAGAAGACTGAATAGACGCCACTTCATGAAGTTCTTTTGGATAATTTCCCCTGATAGGATATACTTTTGTTTGCATTTTTGTCCTCCATTCATTATGAAGAGACAATGGAGCAGAACAGCTAGAGAGTGTCTTGACAAACAGGGGTTTTTTGGTTTCAGTATTTGGGGTACAAAGGTGACCTGATTATTTCTGAACTGAAGGGTGCATAGAGAAGAAAAAGGGTTCTAGAGGGTATGTATTATCTCATAAATCATAGGACTGGAAGGATTCTCAAGAGAATATCTAATCTAGGCTTCTTAACCTAGCACAGAGATTCTTAGCTTTTGTATGTGTGTGTTTTCAGAGTAAAGTTTGTTGCCTGGATTCATAATTGTCCAAATTCAGTAACAGGTTAATGAAAATAAAGCTATGATTTTTAAAATCTATCCAAATTTGAGAGTTCCCTGAAATCTATCACAAAGGGGATTAGGAGTCCTATGTTAAGAACTCTTGCTCTAGAAGACCAGGACTATGATCATCCACAAAGAGATGAGTATTTAATTCTATTTGATCCACTGAGTTTTCCTAGTAACTCATTCCAATATTTGGGCTCTCAAAGTACAAATGCTCTTTTAAAAATTAATTCACTCAAGACAACCTGTTCTATTTTCACTTGGGTAGCTCTAATAATTAGGAAATTTTTATAGATATCAAGCCTAATTTTGTTTCTTTTTATCCCTCCCCTACCATTTTCTGTTCTCTAGTGACAAACAGAACACATATGTCCCTGTCCCACATGATAGCCCTTCAAATTCTTGAATACAATTATCACATCTTCTATGATTTCTTTTCTCCAAGCTCCTCATTACCAATATTCATTTGCTTTACCTTGTTGCTATGTAATATAGACTCAGGGTCTTTCATCATTCTGGTTATTCTCTTGTGGGTACTTTCTAACTTATTAATGCCCTTAATTAAACTTTGATGCCTAGACTGGAATACAATACTTGAAAAGTTGTCTGAATAGGGCAAAGGCCAGAGGGACTATCATCTTATCATCTCTTTATTTCTGGAAGTCATGACTCTCTTAATGTTGCCCAAGATTTTACTGTATGCCCAGTACCTTGTAGATTGTATATAATTAATAAAAATTTGTTATTTGATTAGCTTTTATGCATGCTATAGCACACTGTCGAGCTTATAGTCTGCTAAAATTCTCAGATCTTTTTATAGGCAAATAGCTATCTAACCATGTATTTCCTATATTATTGCTTTCTAAGTTGATTTTTTTAACTCAAAGTGTCAGAATTAATATTTAATGTCATACAATTTAATCTTATTAGTTTCAGCTTACTCTTCTAGCTAGGGCAACTAGATGGCACAGTAGATAGAGTGCTAACCAATCCAATCTCAGACACTTATTGATTGTGTGACCCTGGGCAAGTCACTTCATCCTGTTTGCCTCAATTTCAATCATTCTTAACAATCTTCCTGATCTGGAGAAAGAAATAGCAAACTGCTTTAATATCTTTGCCAAGAAAACCCCAAATGGGATTATGAAGTGTTGGATACAACTAAACAACAAAACAACAACCACAAAATGTTGTAGTTTGTCAAGATCCTTTTGAATCTTGATCTTGCTACCCACTTGGTTACCTATTTTTATTCTCTTTATATTACCTATAAATTTGAGAAGCATGTCCTCTATACTTTTATTCAAGTAATCAATTTTTGTTGTTCAATTGCTGTCATTTTTGACACTTCATGACCCCATGGGTCATACTGTCCATGAGGTTTTCTTGGCAAAGATACTAGAGTGGTTTCCCATTTCCTTTTCTGGTAGATTAAGACAAACAGAAGTTAAATAACTTGTGACTTGTCAGGGTCACACAGATAGTATGTGTCTGAGGCTGGATTTGAACTCAGATCTTCCTTACTCTAGCCCAGAAGTCTTAGAGCCCCTGAAGAACTCTAAAGTCATTGATATAGATATTAAATAACACATATCCACAGTGCCAAGTCTGGGATACTCTGTTGGAGACCTCTTGCCAAACTGATATAGGACTCTTTTTTCTGACCCTTTAACTAGTTCTGAATCAATCAAATTATATTCTTTTTTTTTTAATAAAGCTTTTTATTTTCAAAACATATGCATGGATAATTTCACAACATTGACCCTTGCATAGTATTGTGTTTCAGATTTTCTCTTCCTTCCCTCTGCCATGGCAAATAATTCAATATATGTTAAAAATGTTAAAATAATATGTTAAACCCAATATGTATAAACATATTTATACAATTCTCTTGCTGAACAAGAGAAATTACATTAAAAAAATAAAGTAAATGAGTAAGAAAACAAAATGCAAGCAAACAACAACAAAAAGAGTGAGAATGTTATGTTGTCATCCACAGTCAGTTCCTACAGTTCTCTCTTTGGGTGTAGATGGCTCTCTTCACAAGATCATTGGAATTGGCATCATATATTGCTTTCTAATCCTTATCCTCTCTCTTCCATGAAAATAATGTGAATTACTTCAATTTTTTATTACTCAAATGTAGTTCAAATTATATTTATAGCATTTTTCTGGTTTATTACTTTAGTCATTGTTCTGTCTTTCTTGGTTGCCTAGTATGTTTGGTGTTATTTGTTTATCTATCTGTCTGTCAAAAGGTAGTTTATAAGACATGTTCTCAGCATAGTATTCTTATAAAGGCCTCAGCAATGCCAACTATAACAAATATTGATTCCTAAAATTACTGTGTTGCAAAATGCATCTCTGAATATTTGAGTATTGGCAAAGCTGCAGATAATGTTGCAGGTAAACATGGAGACACATTAGGCTGTATTCACAAAAGACACACTGTTTACAATGAAGGAGGTAATAGTCCTCCTGTATCCTTCTCAGGTCAGTCACATGGGGAACAATTCTAAGCACTAAATTTCAGTGAGCATTGACAAGCAGTGGTACATCCTACTGAAAGAAACTGGAGAGGGTGAGAGGAAAGGAGACTGTGACATAGAAGGATTAGAGGAAGGAACTGGGGAATGTTTATCCTGGAGGAGAGAAGCATGTGGAGAATAATCATGTTATAGAAAAATTAGACTTTTTCTTCTTGTCTCTAAAGATATAAGAAAGAAAAATGGCTAGAAGCTGTAGAAATTTACAATTGAAGTAAGAGAAACCTTTCTAATAATTAGAGCTATCAAAAAGTGAAATGGGCTTTCTCCTATGGTACTAGATTCCCTTTCATTAGATATTTTCAAAAGTAGGCTGAATGATCTGTTGTTTATGTAATCCATGGCCCAAGACCCCCTGAAGGCTTGTGGGTTCCTGGGAACTTGGCCAGATCCTGAAGGTAGATTCCAAAAGTGACTTTACTCTTACAAGTATCTAAATATAATTTAGGTAAACTTAATTATATTTGGATTTCCCCAAATATGGATAACTGAGTTCACAATTATTCTATAAACACATAAGCATAAGAGTCTGAATCCCTATTCTTAGTCTTTATTTCAAAATGAAGAAGATGAAATTGATTTACAGAATATCACAAACAAATACAGAAAAAGCATAAGACTCTTATGGTAGCTCATAGGATTTCTGTAGAAGGAAACTGAATTTGGGGTTATATTTTGATTTCAGGATGAAATCTTTCTTCTTAAAGTCTTAATTAATGCTATTCTGAGGTTTAAATTCCCTATAGACAATAAACATCTTTGGGGTATTGAATCCCAAATCCTCTTTCACATGGGATCTATATTGTTGGAATAACTTTCACTATACTAGTGAGATTTTATTCTCACTATTAATAGGTAATAATAAAATCCATATTTCTAGCTTCTACTCTGTCCAATACCACCTCAATTTGTGACTTTATTATCTAGCTGCAGGACACAAATTGATGACCCTTCTCTTTTTCTTTTTTTTAAAATTTTTAAATAGTTTTTATTTACCAGATATTTGCATGGGTAATTTTACAACATTGACAATTGCCAAACCTTTTGTTCCAATTTTCCCCCTCCTTTCCTCCCCCTAAGATGGCAGGTTGATCAATGCATGTTAAATATGTTAGAGTATAAATTAAATACAATATATGTATACATGACCAAACAGTTGTTTTGCTGAACAAAAAAAATTGGACTTTGAAATAGTATACATTTAGCCTGTGAAGGAAATCCAAAATGCAGGCGGACAAAATTAGAGGGATTGTAAATTCTATGTAGTGGTTCACAGTCATCTCCCCGAGTTCTTTTGCTGGGTATAGCTGGTTTAGTTCATTATTACTCTATTGGAACTGATTTGGTTCATCTCATTGTTGAAGAGGGCCACGTCCATCAGAATTGATCATCATACAGTATTGCTGTTGAAGTATACAATGATCTCCTGGTCCTGCTCATTTCATTCAGCATCAGTTTATGCAAGTCTCTCCAGGCCTTTCTGAAATCATCCTGTTGGTCATTTCTTACAGAACAATAATATTCCCTTCTCTTTTTCTAAGAGATAATGCGACTCAGAAAAATACCTTTATCTCTCTAGAAGTTTAGATCTCTGATATCTCAAACTTGATAATTTTCAAAGTTTGAGTTAGTCATGCAGTAGCTGTCAATGTTGGTGTTACTATTTATTTAATTTAACCTTTGCAAAGCACTTAGCACAAAGCCTGGAATATAATAGGTGCTTAGCAAATGCATCTTCTCTGCCTAGAAAATCTCCTTTTTTTTGGCTAGATTCTGGGATTATGTTGTTTAGGAAAATCATAATCCCCACCCTTTACATAAGAGCGTTGGAGTTCAGAAACACTATCCATTAATTACTCTCTCAATTCATGGGGTGAACACATCTGCTTCTGTCATGTGTTTCTATAGGAATTCAACCATTACCCCAGCTGCTACTAACTTTTGGACTGGGAGGGTCTATCTCTGCCATATGTTTCTGCTGCAAATTGCTACCAACTACTAGAAGTGGCTGAGAAATATTGTGTTATCCCTTATTCTTGGAAAAAGACACAAAATAAAAAATGAAAAGAAAAATAGTGGGAGAGAGAAAGTTCCAAAACAATCTTCCAATAAGAATCCCTCTTCTTTAAGGTATCAGCAGCCAGTTATTTTGGGGGCATTGCTAGTAACTGGAAATCATCAAGAATCTGTCTTTGTCCTCCTAACAAGTGCCAATTGGTATACCCATACTTTATAGGGAAAGAATTGTATCCTTCAGATTCATGGTGGTGAAGAGGACTATCCTTACCAACTAATTTAAAGTGGGTATATTTGAGAGGGAATTCTTGTTCAACTGCTAGATCTATTTAGATGACATCTGAAGTCCTAAATGAATTTGAATTTCTATGACTGTGACATTTTTCTTGAGAAATGGGAATTCCTATGGAGAGACTGGATTTCAAAGATAGCTTTCTTTACTTCACAATTTCATTTTCAATTCATACTGGAATAGCAGTAGACATCTTGTTTTTTGATTCATCACAATCACCACTCTGATTTATTCCTATCATGGTGATCTATTACATGTGTATATAATAAACTGCAATGTGCCAGTTTATTTGAGATTAATTCTAATGTTATTCAACACAAATCAACAAATTAGAGGAGACTGTATAGATTAACATATAAATACCAAGTGGATGCAAACAAATCTGGGACACATACTTTTACATTGCAGTGAGACATTTATTAATAGCCATTTTAGGAGCTTAAATTTTAATGGTCCTTAGGAAAATGCAAGTATGTTGTCTGAGAAAGAGAAAGTGTTACTTTGTGATTATATGTAAGTATTTTAATTTTTCTGAGCCTTGGGAATTACTTGTCACTTGCTATCTGAATAACCTTAGGCAGTCACTTTATTTGTCTGGGCCTCAGTGTTCTTAGAAATTATTTTTCCCCAATTATATGTAAAAACAAATTTTAACATTAAAAAAATTTGAGTTCCTAATGCTTTGCTTTCCTCCCTCCCATCCCACTCATTGAATAGGCAAGAAATTTGATGTAAGCTATACATGTGCAACCATGTAAAACATATTTCCTTATTAGTCATGTTATAAAAGAAAACATAACCCCAAACTCGCCCCCCCCAAAAAATGAAGAATGTGAAAAAAAAAGTATGCATCAATCTTCATTCACACTCCATCAGTTCTTTCTCTTGGAAGTGAATAGCATTTTTTATTCTAAGTTCTTTAGAATTGTCTTGGATCATTGTATTGCTGAGAATAATTAAATCAATTACAATAGATCATTATATAATATTGCTGTAACTGCATACATTGTTCTCCTAGTTCTGTTCATTTTGCATTAGTTATATTAGTCTTTCAGGATTTTTCTGAGAGCATCCTGCTCATCATTTTGTATAATACAATAGTATTTCATATAATCAAATACTAAAACTTGTACAGCCATTCTCCAGTTGATGGGTATCCCTTCAATTTCCAATTTTTTGTCACCACTAAAAGAGCTATATTTGTGTAAATATAGCTCCTGCTCCTTTTTGTTTTTTATTTCTTTGGGATACAGACCTAGTAATAGTATTTCTGCATCAAAGGCTATGCATGTTTTTATTTATATAGACATATATGTCTCTCTCTCTATATGTATATAAAATTTTAAGCAAATTTCCAAATTGCTTTCCAGAATAGTTAAATTAGTTCATAACTCCACTGCAATGCATCAATGTCTCAATTTTTTCACATTCTCTCCAATATTTCTCATTTTCCTTTTCTGTCATATTTGTCAATTTCATAGGTGTGAGGTGATATCTTGGAGTTATTTTAATTTGCATTTCTCTAATCAATAGTGATTTAGAACATTTTTTCATATGACCATAGATATCTTTATTTCCTCTGAAAACTGCCTGTTCATATCCTTTGATATCAAATGTTTTCTTATAAATAAATACCTAAATTAAATAATTATGTAAACAATTTATAAATTAAACTTTATATATTTTTATAGAGTTTATTGAATTCTCTATATAGTTGAGGAATAAGGCCTCAGTGTTCTCAGTGCTTGACATAGGCATATGAGCCTGCTACATAGTAAGTTCAGCTAATGCATAGAGCACTTGGCTTGTAATCAGAAAGACTCATCTTCCTGAGTTCAAAGTTAATCTCAGACACTTAAAAATCTATGTGTTAAGTGCAAACCATTTTTCCAGTATGTTTGCCAAGAAAACCCAAAAATGGGGTCCTAGAGAGTTAAACACAGATGAAATGACCAAACAACAATAATAAGTGTTGATTGGTTGATTGAAATGTTTATTGGGTACCTACTATGTGTACTTGGTCCTGTTTTAGGGTCCAAAGATATAGTTTAGTACATTTTGTATGAAAAGACAGGTACATTTTCATGAAAAAACAGAGGAGGATGAGAGAAGGGGGAGAGAGAGACACACAGAGAGACAGACACAGAAAGACGGACAGAGAGAGACAGAAAGATAGAGATACACAGATACACACACACACACACACACACACACACACACACACACAGAGAGAGAGAGAGAGAGAGAGAGAGAGAGAGAGAGAGAGAGAGAGAGAGAGAGAGAGAAAGAGAGAGAGAGAGACAGAGAGAGAGACAGAGAGAGCGAGAGAGAGACAGAGAGAAGGGAAAACTATAGAGAATAGAACAGGAATGGCTTGTGTGTGATATTGCATTTGGGGTCTGGAAGGGAAGGAACTGGATATTTAAGGAGTTATAAAAAGGCACTGGGCATTCACAGTGGAAGTGATGGGAAGTGTGGGAGAAGACTGAGAGAAGACTGAAAAGAGAGAAATTAGGAGACCAACTTGTTTGCTTGATGTTTACTTGAGACCAACTTTTTAAAATCTATTTAACTAATTTTATAGTTCTGAAATGGATTTTAACCAATATTTCTGACTTTCTTTTCATGGAATTATGAGATCATGGGAACTGGACTTTGCAAGGACCCCAGAGCTCATCTGGCTCAACCCAGTCATTTTAGATAAGGAAACTGAGGCCCACAAAAATTAGAATGCCAGAATCAGAAGAGATGCTAGAGGGGCAGCTAGGATAGAACACCAGCCCTGATTCAGGAGGACCCGAGTTCAAATCTGGTCTCAGACACTTAACACTTTCTAGCTGTGTGACCCTGGGCAAGTCACTTAACCCCAGCCTCAGGGAAAAAAAAAAGAAGAGATACTAGATTTCATTCCTAGAGGAGAATGCTGAAACTTAGAAAAGTAAAGTCATTAGCCTAAGGTGATCCATCTAGTAAGCAGCAGAACCAGTCATTCAGTTAGTCAATAAACATTCATCAAGCACTTACTAGGTTCCAGACTCTAGAATAAGTAGTGGAATATAAAGAAAGGAATATGATTAATGCTTTCAAAGAGTTCACATCCTAGTGACGGAGACTGCATGCAAATGTAGTGCTGTTAGACCATGGTTAAATTAAACCAGGTATTCCCAAATTTGGGGATTAATCTAGACAATGAGAGAGGAGACACCTTCCCCAAACCTCTTAAAGTACTGGAGAACTCTGAGAGAGAGGAAGAGTATTAGGCTGACAACTAGAAAATCCTACTAAGTTCAAGTCTTCCCTGGGCTAATCTCCTGGTACCCCAATTTCTCAGGGTTTCCAGGGCTGGTTATATTCCATCACTCTAAAGTCCCTGGAACTCAAGCTCTAGGGTCTAGGACTCCACTCCCTGAACCTAGTACTGAAAAGGACAAAGGAAACAGACCCAAACCCTAAGCCCATTTCTTGGGGTTACTTGGCCTAAAGTGAGGGGATCTTCCCCACTTATTATGTGATGATACCTGCTGTAAGCAAATGAATCCTGTACACTGCATACCTCTGTTGTTGTTGGGGAGGGCAAGAGGCAGAGACACAGATAGGGAAAGGGAGGGAGAAAGAGATAGAGAGATAGAGATGACAAAGACAGACACAAAGACAGAGACAGAAATTGACAGAGCGGAACAGTCCCATTCAAGTAGTTTTATTGATGGAGACAGATAGTGTTGGCTATACAGCCAGTGGAAAGGGGTTACTCCCAGTCATGTGGTAGAGTAATGCAGAATGTTTAGGAATATACTAATCCTCCTGTCTTTCAGAGGAGATACCTGGCATCTCCCACTTGGGTATCTCCATCTTAGGGTGATCTGGGAATGCTCCATCTAACAACCATATACATACAAATGTTTACAATGAAACAGAATGTGACTCTGGAGAAATGAGGAAAAGCAAAATGAAACATGCAGACATATAATATTACAAATTATAAAGAAATGAGGAAATAGAGAAGTAATATATGTCAGACTCTGGGGAAATGACTCATAAACAGAACCTTTTAATAGCAAAACAAGAAAATATAGAAGTGCCCAAAGAAATGTTGCCGTAAATACTTTAAGCCATTCAAGGGAATGAGAAAATAGCACCTGTACAACTGGGGAAAGCTTCATTGTGAGATCCCTATCACAGGAAGTTTTTTTTTCCCTCATTGTCTGGATGGTCACTATAGGGGCAATTGTAGAAAACATTCCAATACATGGGTAGGCTGGTCTAGATGGCATTTGAGTCCTCCCAGTTCTGAGAGTCTGTGATTCTATGTTGGCTAAACTTAATTTCTATATAGTCTTCATCATAACTCTGTTTGACCCTGTTTCTGCCCACTTTGGAAAGGCATTTTTGCCTTTGACCCATCTCTATGACTGTGTTAGAAGACTGAAATTTATCCATTAGTTAAAATTTATTCTTGACTGGATAAAATTAATCTTCTATCTAATAGGCAGGTCTAACCTAACCTCAATCAATCCATATAGTTATTAATACTTCTGTAGTTTTCCCTTTATCTATAAAATATAATACTTGTACTCATTTTCCCCACAGGGTTGTGAGGAAAGTAACTCATAAACTTGAAGGCACTATATAAATGTGAGTCAGTGTCATTGCCTTAAACACCTGAGACTTTTTTTACATGTGGTTCTGCCTTTCAAGACTTCTAACCAAATTTCTTGCCTTTTGAGTTTGAAGTCTGGTATGTTAACTTGAACCATTTACCAGATTTCACGTGAGGACACTTCTGGTCCTTTGTTCATGGGTAGTACCCTCAGGCCAGTGAAGGGTCAGTGAAGCGTTTAGCCTTTCACAGGTGTTCTACTTTTTACCAAATGCTCTGAGGGATGACTCACTTGCTCCCAGGGAAGAGGCTGTGCAAAGTGTCCTGTCTTAACATTTTATAATATCATGCCTATCTAAACATAGGAACCATGCAATTTGCTTCCATAATAAAAAAAAGTCGTTTCATCACACTAGCAGGTAGAGATGCTTAGGTTCCAAGGTGCTCTAAACCTGTTCTGTGGCATGTAGTATATCTGGTCTGGTGAGATGGAAATTGGTTTCTTCATAACAAAGCTAAGGAATAATAGGATGCTCAGCTTTGTGTTATTTGTCCTTAGACCTTTTTAAGTTTCCTTGAATTATTTTTCAAAGCTTTAGACTTTCGTTACTTTGAAAATATAACTTGTTCAACTTATCAAAGAATGAAGTCTTTTATGTGCCAAGTGGCTTAGACTTGGATCTCTGTGGTGTAAGAGATAGAGTGGAAATACAGGCTACTATGTAAAATCTCTTCCTCTTTTTTCTTCTGGATAGTGCAAGGAATTCAGAGGCCAGGGAATGATTCCAGGTTATAAGTGGTGGAGAGGAGAAAACAGACAATTATGTTTCAAAAACTTATATAACTATAAATTATGATGGGATTTTCCTCTATAGCCTAGAGCATCAATCTCTTCCTCATTCCAAACTAGTTTTCACTATGAGTGATTTTGTCTTTTTCTGATTCTGCTGGAAAAGTTGTCAGCGGTTTCCTACTTCCTACTCAGCAAGTACAGTAAAAACTAAATTGGCTTAGAATTCAAATCCATCTACAACTTGTACTGCCCCATCTTTCTAACTGTATCTCACATCATTGGAATACCATTTCTGGATATTTTATTCAAATTTGATAGCTCTCCATCTTTCTCATACCTTTGCTCATACACATTATTCTCTATGTCTGTAATGTCTTCTCTTATCTTCTTCATCTATCGATTCCTACACATCTTTTAAAGAATACCTTAAAAGTTTCTTTCTCTATGAAGCCTCCTCTGATTCTTCTTGTAGGTAACAAGCTCCTTTTTGTGTTGTACCTCTCTGGTGTATGTTCGTAGTTGAATATGTATGTGTCTTAAGCAGAACTTGCAGTCTGTTACAAAGATTGGAGGGCTTCTGAGAGCAGCCTTCATTTCAGTGCAGTGTAATTACTCCAAATGCAGCCAGGTATTAAAGTCCAAATTTTTTATTGTCTTCTTCAAAGTCTTATCTCCTTCACTTGGGGCTCAGCTGGTTTGACTTATCCAAACGTTATTTTCCTTCAGCACCTATAACAGTGTTCTCCATAGTGCTAGTACTAATAAATGTTGGCTAAATTTAATTTCTATATAGTCAAATCTCATAGATGTAATCTACATGACAAAATGGTATGAATACTGGACCTGTAGTCAAAAATACTCAAATTCAAATCCTGCCTCAGACACTTCCTGTGTGACTCTGGAGAAGCTGCTTAACTGAGGCTATCTGTCTCAGTTTCTTTTTTGTAAAATGGGGATAATAATACCTTCAGCTATATTAAATCTACCTCTCTGGAACTTCCATCTTTTGTTGCTTGTTCTGTTCTCTGGGCCAAGGTATCCAAGGCTAGTCCCTCTTCCATGTGATAGCCTTTCAAATACTGAAGACATAGAATATACATTCTTAATTCTACATTTTCATGGAGCATGAATTCTGGGCTTTTCATCATTTCGGTTCCCCTCCTCTGCTCACCATCTTACCAATGTTCCTACAACATATACCAGATCTAAAAATTGTATTCTAGATGTGGTATGACTAGAGGATAATCACTTTTTTTTACCCATCCTTAGGCTGCTTTCCCCTCCTTTCCTTCAAAAAAGTTCCTCTTTCCTAAATCATTTAATTAGACTTCAAATATAAAAATATTTCTACTGGGATTGGATAGAAAAGTGTGCTTTTTTCTAAGTCCTCTAAAGATTCATACATAGTCTTCCATCTTCCAATATTTATGCCACTTCTGGCTTTGATTTAATTTTTCTTTTTACTTCTCTTGGCTTAGGACTACCGTGTATAGCTTGTGAACCATATCACCCTAAGAGGTAGTGCTGGGAGTGAGCTATATAAATAGTAGATTTCATATTTTGAGCAAATTTTTCATTTCATTTCCTAGACCAAATTAGAAACTTTAGGGTTAAGAAAAAAAGTATTTCTGAGAGAGAAATCATTTCAGTCTGTTTAGTGGGCTTTGGAAGGTCATGATCTATAGAATAAAAATTTTTATAGGACTTCTTAAATTTTTTCTACTTGTAACTCTTTTTCACCTGAGAAATTTTAGTATGACTTTGGGTATAGTGGTATATAAAATAGGTATAATACAAATCAAAAATTTACTGATAATAAAGCATAATTTTGTAGTCCTTACACTCAGTTATATGACCCCACATGGGATCAGGTACCACAGTTTAAGAAGCTTTGGAATAAAACATTCCTTTTGTTTCTTTGAAATGCAAGTCATATGCTTAATCCATTCCTTCAAATCCTTTTAAGAATAACCTCCCTGTTCTTACTAATTATTTCATTTTGCTTAATTATTCCTATATATTGCCATATGCTTTAAGTATTAAGTATTAATGTTTTCAGTATCTCTTAATAAATATTTCTGAAAGCAGAATGATGTGTCAAAATCCATTTAATTAAAACCAGATGGATTCTTTTTTTGGATGTATCTGCTTCCATGAACCTTGCCCTGGGTCAACATTTTGCCCCCCAACTAATTTTCAAGATTTCTGCCTTTGTATGTTCTGTAGCAGAGTTGTACCTAAGCAGAATTCACTCTTTATTAAGCATTTATCATTCTCCTCTTAACTCTAGTGCCTTCCATTATCTTATTTATACAGTTATTTACTTGTTGACTCCCCCATTAGATTTCGAATTACTCCAGGACAGGATATTTTTAAAAAATGTTTCTTTGTATCCCAAGAATTTAGCACAATACCTGGCACTTAGTATGTACTTAAATATTTGTTGACTGATTGCACACATAAACAAATAAGACAATTCCTGCCTTCAAGGAGCTTAATTCCAATGAGGAAAAAAATCACATATAAAAGGGAAGGAGAAATGTATATCTGAAGTGTGGTGTGGAAATAATGCCAAGAACAGAAGGAGAAAGCTCATTCATCAAAGGTAGGGTATGATCCAGGGGTGGAGTCCAAAATTGTGGTGGAGGGAGATAAATGTAGGAGTCCTGGAAATAGCAACATATTAAAGAGATGGCCTCCATTTCTTTCTTTTCTTTTTTTTCAGCATGTGATAAGACTTAAAAAGGTTTTCTAGCATCTTTTATCCAGTTAATAATAATTATTATTTTCAGTAAGGAAAAAGGATTATAGTAATAGAAAGGATATGGTGATATTTTAAAAAGCTATTATTTCATCACAATCCTTCCATTGATGCAGATCCAAAGCTCTTCATGGCTTAGCAAATGGGCCTTTTTTTTTTTTGTCTTGGTTTGTGGCCAGATACATTTATTCCCTTGTGGACAGCCTTTTGATGATTAAACTTTCTCAATTTAAGTAGGTTACTCCTCAGATGATTGTAAGTAAGGTCCACACTCTAAAACTTGTTGACTTGATAGCATCCGCCAGGCCTTGCACTTGGATTCCATAGTATAAGAGAAACAAGGGTCATATCTGCATCACAGTAATGCACCATAATAGGACTTTAGTAGAAGAAAAGATATCTCACAGATTATTTAGTTCAGTTCCCTTGCTTTCTAGATGAGGAAACTGAGAACCAGAAGTGACATGCTTAATATAAAATGGCTAGTCTGTGGCAGAGTTGGGGCTCAGGCTCCCCATTCTCCAGTACATGGCTGTTTCTATCCCACAAATTTAGTAGAATAGTTTTACTGGAATCTCAGTGATTATCTGCAATATAAGAACATTGATTAAGATGCTCTTAGAGGCCCCTGCTAGCTTTAAATCTTGTGATACAGTAAGTATAATAGTTTTTTTTAAATGACCTTATAATTTTATTTTATGTAATAAGAATGAACAAGAGATTTGAAGGTGTAATTCTAGCTAGCTTTACAGGAAGAAGAATTGGTGCCATTAAAACAAAAAACAAAAAAACCAAAAACCTCCTTCCTACTTCATAAAACAAAACAAAAACAAGAACAAAGTCCATGGATCAGAAAATAGTATCTAGTTGCTTTGATTCACTTAGAAAACTGAAGCTCAAATTGGCCCAGGACCATTTAGTCCCAGAAAGAATAAAAATGTTCTTTTTGTGCAGAGATGTCATGGTGAATTAATTCATGGTGTGTTCCTGGAAATCCAAGACAATGACAACAGATTGATCTTTGTTCTTACATTATTCCAAGTTTATTTTGCCGATAGACATATTATCATTTCCAGGCTAATTAACCCTTCACCTCTAGAATCCTTCTTCTGCTAGAAGCAGGAAAGGTCAGAGGTTATTTAGTTTAAGGAAACATTAAGTCTGTTGTTACTTCATCAATTCAAAATGCAACAAAATTTAACTCTCTCTGTCACTTTGCTATAAAAAATTCTGAAAAGAGTGAGCATCCTTTTGGTCCTCAGAAAGATAGAGGAAAAATCTTATGATTTTACTCTGTTCTATAAATTTGAATATATGATTTGGAGTCCCTGGGCTTAGTTAGCAGTGGTATTTTTTTTTTTTAGTTGTTTCAGATGTTGTTCTTTGTTCTCAAAGAAGACCAAAATGATATCACCATGTTAGAGTCAAGTTATAATGTGTCTGACTGTGGCTTCTCAGACCAATATGAGATCGGAATGCTTTGCCACAGGTTGGTCACAAATAGTCCATATGAAGTTTGCAGTGGCTTCTCTAATTTTGCACATCTAACTTCTTTTGGGCTAATTCAATTCTGCTTCATTCTTAGATCACAATATCTTCTCTGATAAGGGCACACCATTCTGGGTAATCTTGTGTCAGTGTCTTCCATGTTATACAATCAATTCTAAAGTTCTCAAGAAAGATTTTGAGAATTTCCTTGTATTGCCTTTTCTAATCATCTTGTGAGTGCTTGCCTTTTATGAGTTTTCCATAAAATAATTTTTTTGGCAAGCATACATTTAGCATTTGAGTAATGTGGCCAGTCCAGTTGTGCTCTCTGTAGTAGAGTTGGAATGCTTGGCAGTTTACTTTGAGGGCACCAACAGTACCGATCCTTTTAGTTGTAACGTGACATTAAACCTTGGTTTAGAGTCTATAACCTTTATTTCAGTCTTCAATCCATCAGCTCTTTCACAATTTAGGAGAGTTAAGGAGTGGGGGTAGTAAGAATAAAATTTTAAAAAGGCTCTCCAAGCTCTTATGACCCTGATTTTAACGCTCCTTGAATGCATTATTTGAATTTTTTTCTTTCTTAATTTTGTGTGCCTATAGTATCAATAGGCAGCTCTAACACTTTTCATCCTTCCCCATTTATTTCGTATTGGTCTTTGGCTCCTTCCTTCTCATTTTCCCCCATGGTTCTACTACTAGACTCCCTGATTATTTCTGTAGCTAATTTTTTCTCATTAAATTATTATTTTACTCTGGATCTGAGGAAATGGTTTGTGGATACACAGGTATAGCAATTTCTGAGGTTATGGGGCTGGAAAATTAC
Organism: Sminthopsis crassicaudata; assembly: GCF_048593235.1. Classification (NCBI taxonomy): domain Eukaryota; kingdom Metazoa; phylum Chordata; class Mammalia; order Dasyuromorphia; family Dasyuridae; genus Sminthopsis; species Sminthopsis crassicaudata. Next base: position 136,092,609 of record NC_133618.1, on the reverse strand, counting down.
TGTCTCCTAGATCATAATGATATTACCTTTTGAACAGGAACAGAAATTGGCTCACCAGGAGAAATGGATAAAATCTATGTCTAGTGAGTGTTTCTTTTCTTCCGCTGCCTCTCCTCTATTATCTCTTCTTTTGAGATAGCAGCATGATGGAACACTAGATCAGACAGGGTCAGTCTGGACTCAGACTCAGAACTATACTCCTAAATCAATTGGAGTCTGGCACTTCTATGACCCTTGTTTATCTTTTGGCTGGTAAGCCTGGGAAATACCCATCTTCCTATTTTCCTTTTAATCTATGAGTCTATGTAGATAGGGTGGGGTGAATGAATGCTTCTTCACTCATTCCTTTTCATGAGATTTGGATGCATGCTGTTTTCTCATCTTCACTAAATAACTGGGAAGGAACTGGGAGGAAGATGAGGTGAAGGAAAGAATTAGTTAGTGATGACTATTTCTGCATGGGAATGTTTGCTTCTCTATATTGTTTTTCATTTTTTTTTGTATGTACAATAAACTATGTGAATACAGAATACTAATTATCTATACCCATGGGTACCATGGGAAGAGACTTGAGGGGATGGAATATCCCAATGTGTTGTACTCTGAATGAGTTGCAAATAATAGATTTCATTTTTTTCAGCAATATTTCATTTAATTTCCTAGGCCAAATTGAAAACTTTAGGGTTAAAAATAAACTATTTCCAAGCCAAGCACTTGGAGCCATCTTGACTTTATGTATAGAAGTCCTGCCTGCTTCAGTCTTTCAATTAGAAAGTAAGCATCCATTAATGGCAGACTTGGAAGTGCTGGTCATGTATTCAGCCACCTGGTGGCTGACTCAGATGTTACATTTTGAGCTAATATTAAGTCCGTTGGCTGCATAGTTAACCCATTAATAACTATCTCTCTGTATGGATAAGACACTTAGTTTAGGACAAAATATTATGTCCATTTTCTCAGCTCATTCCTATGATTGATAACTCAGATCAGCCCTAAAGAATGAGCATTACTTTCCAACTTACATATAATAATACATTAGTGTGTGACTTCCTTCTACTCCCAAGCAATATGGTATGTATAATATTTGGACACCTTAGATATGATGTTAACTAGATGATTAATCTCTGAAAATCACTTCTTCCCTTCCCTTGACCTCAGCTTTTTTTTTTTTAAATGAAGAGATAGGCTTTGATCATTTTTATGATTACTATCTTCTAGCTCTAACATTCTAAGATTTAGATAAATAATGTCAATAAGAGTAACATTGTGTAACCTCCCTCCGAGGCTACTGATTGCCAGGGCCATACATACCAATCTTCCCCAGAAACACATGAAGATGAGCTGATGTTAAGGTGCCAAATGGCTTTTCTTTATTGGTAATCTCAGAAGGGGTTAGCAGGAAGCAAGAGCAAATGTATGTATGTCTCTATGTGTCTCTCTGTGCATCTCTGAGTCTCGCTACATCTCTGCCTCTCTCTACTTCTCTCCACATCTTTCTTTTGCATGTGGACTCAAAGCTAGTAAAAAGCTAAAAGATTAGTGATATCTTTCTGTTATTTTTTCAGTATGCTAACCTCCCTTCTATTCCTTTGAAGTAACTAAAGTTTAATATTTAACATCTAATAGAAACTATTGCAGCAAAAGATAGCTTGGACAAAAATGACCCAGGAATGGGTCTGGTATGGTTGGAGGACACAGAGAAGACAATATCTGTTACTTAGAGAAAGCCTAAGCTAATTTTCTAGTAGGGGGTCAGAATTATATAATGAAGTATAGACAAAGTGGAGAACAGTTTCCAGCACAGAATGGGCCTGGGCATATTTTCAATTTCTACTTGATCCAGGAAGTATGGAGAGCCACTAGACTTTATTGAAAGGGGAGATTGCATGACATGGTTCCTGTGTTTTAGATAGTTCACATTGTTAACTGAGTAGAACATGAACTAGAGTAGGAAGAAACTCGAGTCAGGGAGACCAAGAGAAGTCTATTGTAATAATCTAGGTGTGAGAGGATTAAGGCCTTCACTAGGGTAGAACAGACAAGGGGACATATTTGAGGAATATTTTGAAGGTAAAATTGATAGACTTTGGCAACAGATTTGATATGAGCTGTGTGAGAAAGAGTTAGGCTGTTAGATTTTGAGTCTAGACAACTTGGAGGATACAGTAATAGAGAAGTTAGGAAGAGATGGTTTAGTGGAGAAAGATAATGAGTTCAGTTTCAGACATGTTGAGTTTAAGATATCTATAGAACATCCAATTCAAGATGTCTAATAGACAGTTGGAAGTGTGAGACTGAAAAATAAGGGCTAGATAAATAGATCTGAGAATCATTAACATAAAGATAATAACTGAATTCTTGGGAGATGATGAAATCACCAAGTGAAATACTATAGAGGGAAGACTAGAAAGTTCAGAACAAACCCTTGAGGGGGGTAACCCATGTTTGGCAAGCAGGACCTGGATGAAGATCCAATGAAAGAAACTGAGAATGAATAGTCAGACAGGTAGAAGGAGAAGCTGGAGAGTGAAAAACTAGTGAAGAGAGATTATTAGAAAGAAGAGAGTGATAGTGTCAAAGACTGCAGGTTAGTATTATTATCACCTTTGTTTTCCAGATGAGAAAACTGAAGCTCAGGAGGACTAAGTGATTTGCTCAGGATCACATAGCTAGGAAATATCCAGAGATGGAACTGGAACCCAAGTCTTCTTGATTTAAAGTTAAGCCCTTCAGATACTATACCATACTGCTGATATGGATGTAGTAGCACATTTTAGATTGGTTAGGAGGGAAAATGATACTATTTTTATTTTAAAAAATATTTTATTTTTCCAAATACATGCAAAAATAGTTTTCAACATTCACCTTTGTAAAACATTGTATTCCAAATTTTTCTTCTTTCTCCCCTCCTATCTCCCCTAGATAGCAAACTGATATAGGTTAAACGTGCAATTCTTCTAGACATATTTCCATATTCATCATGCTGGGGAAGAAAAAGCAGATTAAAAAGGGAAAAATGAGTAAGAAAACAAAACAAGCAAATAAACAACAACAACAAAAAGGTGGAAATACCATGCTTTGATCCACATTTAGTCTCCATAGCTCTCTCTCTGCATGGAGATGGCACTTTCCATCTCAAGTTTATTAGAATTACCTTGAATCACCTCATTGTTAAAGAGTCAAGTCCATCACAGTTGATCATCACATAACTTTGTTGTTGCTGTGTACCATGTTCTCTTGGTTCTGTGGTGATACTATTTTTCAACAAAGTAGTCATCCACTATACACTATGCTTCCAGTCTGTATCCCACTGGACTAATATATTTTACTCACTGCTGCTACTGGAGATTCTGGAAAGTGAATTGTACTTATTAAACATCAGAGTTCAATTTAAAGGCAGGATATAAGAGATTATATTATCAGATGTTAATATTAGAGGCAGGGATTTAAATCAAAGTATTTCTGACTTACAATCTAGCATTT